>NC_092714.1:137612973-137772973 GCF_047496885.1 Scyliorhinus torazame
TTACTCCCAGAAACTCCTGCCATTGCTGTTCTACTGTCTTTCCCACTAGGCTCTGCTCCCAGTCGATTTTCGTCAGTTCCTCCCTCATGCCCCTGTAGTTACCTTTATTTAACTGTAACACCTTTACATCTGATTCTACCTTCTTTCTTTCAAATTGAAGATTGAATTCTGCCATATTATGATCACTGCCTCCTAAGTGCTCCCTTACTTTAAGATCTTTAATCAAGTCTGGCTCATTACATAACACTAAGTCCAGAATGGCCTGTTCCCTCGTGGGCTCCATCACAAGCTGTTCCAAAAAGTCCTCCTGTAAACATTCAATGAATTCCCTTTCCTTGGGTCCACTGGCAGCATTATTTACCCAGTCCACCTGCATATTGAAGTCCCCCATGATCACTGTGACCTTGCCTTTCTGACATGCACTTTCTATTTCGTGGTGCATTTTGTGCCCCTGGTCCTGACCACTGTTAGGAGGCCTGTACATAACTCCCATTATGGTTTTTTTTGCCTTTGTGGTTTCCTCAACTCTACCCACACAGACTCCACATCATCTGACCCTATGTCATTTAGTGCTATTGATTAATTTCATTCCTAATTAACAAGGCAACCCCGCCCCTCTGCCCACCTCCCTGTCTTTTCGATAGGTTGTGAATCCTGGATGTTTAAATGCCAGTCCTGAACCCCCTGCAACCATGTCTCTGTGATGCCTACCACATCATACCTGCCAGTCACAATCTGGGCCACAACCTCATCTACCTTGTTCCGTACACTGCGCGCATTTAAATATAGCACCTTTAATTCTCTATTGACCGTCTCTTTTTGTTTTCTTAGTGTGGTGGACCTTGGTTTACTGAGCCTTTCCATACACTGTGTCATATTTTGTGGGATGGGGACTATCGTAACCTCTCCTGAGTTTTGTCTTTTCGTGCTTTTTGTATTCCTAAGCAGCTACGCTTCCCACTGATTACTTCACCTCTTGGTTCCCTGACTTTCCCTTCCCCCCCAATCTTTAGTTTAAAGTCCTATTGACCACCCTATTTATTCTTTTCGCCACAACACTGGTCCCAGCTCGGTTCAGGTGGAGACCATCCCAACGGTATAGGTCCCCCCTGTCCCAAAACAGGGACAGTGTCCCATGAAAAGGAACCCCTCTTTCCCACACCACTCTTTCAGCCACGTGTTAACTTCCCTTATTCTTGCCTCCCTATGCCAATTTGCACGTGGCTCTGGCAGTAATCCGGAGATTATGACCCTTGAGGACCTGTTTTTTAATTTGAATCCTAGCTCTTTATAATCTCTAAACAGGTCCTCTTTCCTAGACTTGCCTATGTTGTTGGTACCAACATGGACCACAACAACTGGATCCTCCCCCTCCCTCTCCAGTATCCTTTCAAGCCGGTCAGAGATGTCCCGCACCCTAGCACCAGGCAGGCAACATACCATGCGGGACTCTTTATCCTGCTCACAAAGGATACTATCTATCCCCCGATAATAGAATCCCCTACAACTACAACTTGCCTATTTACTCCCTCCCCTTGAATGGCCTGCTGAACCATGGTGCCTTGGTCAGCTGACTCATCCTTCCTGCAGCCCTGTTCACCATCCACACAGGGAGCAAGTGCCTCATACCTGTTGGACAGAGTCAAGGGCTGAGGCTCCTGAGTTCCTGACTGCTGGTTCCCTTTACCTGCCTGACTTGCAGTCACACCCTGCTGTCCCTGGCCACTGGCAGGATTTAAACTACTTGGTTAAGATAAAAGCAGGGAGGTTGTTTCCACTGGCAGGTGAAACTAGAACTAGGGGGCATAGCCTCAAAATAAGGGGGGTTAGATTTAGGACCGAGTTGAGGAGGAACTTCTTCACCCAAAGGGTTGTAAATCTGTGGAATTCCCTGGCCAGTGAAGCATTGAGGCTACCTCATTGAATGTTTTAAGGCAAAGATAGATATATTTTTGAACAGTAAAGGAATTAAGGATTATGGTGAGCAGGCGGATAAGTGGAGCTGAGTCCACAAAAAGATCAGCCATGATCTTATTGAATGGCGGAGCAGGCTCAAGGGGTCAGATGGCCTACTCCTGCTCCTAGTTCTGAGGTCTTAGGAAGTCTGGAGTTAAAGAAGCAATTCTCCCAGTGCCTGTGTGGATCTCACCCCCACAACCCAAAGATGTGCAGGGTAGATGGATTGGCTACGCTAAATTTCCCCTTAATTAGAAAAATAAAAAAACAGGGATCAGAGAACAAGACCTTGAACAAAATACTGTTCAGTAGAATTAAAGGAAAAAAAACGATAATGCGTCCTGAATTGAAGAGACAGCTGCAGTAACCAAATTTAAAATGGGAAAGAGGCAAATCAAAAGTTAGGTGCCATCTTAATACAGTCTGGGAATCAATAGTTAAAGCAAATGTGAAGAGTTTATGTAAGTCAAGACCCAAAGAATCCTGCAGGGGGAGGAATAAAACCTGAAAGAGAAACCTTGATGGAAACAACTGAGGGAAAGCATTATTTAGCACATTTGCTTCACAGCTCCAGGGTCCCAGGTTCAATTCCCGACTTGGGTCACTGTGCGGAGTCTGCACGTTCTCCCCGTGGTCGTGTGGATTTCCTCCGGTTTCCTCCCACAGTCCAAAGACGTGCAGGTTAGGTGGATTGGCCATGATAAATTGCCCTTAGTGTCTAAAAAGGTTGGGTGGGGCTAATTGGTTACGGGGTTACGGTGGAGGTGTGGGTTTAAGTGGGTGCTCTTTCCAAGGGCCGGTGCAGACTCGATGGGCCGAATGGCCTCCTTCTGCACTGTAACAAAAAAAAGTTCTATGAATTTAAAATAGTATTTTTCAAACTTTTTTTTGCCTGGGACCCATTTTTACCAACTGGCCGACCTTCGCGACCCACGTCGGCCACCATTTTCACTTACCTTTAATGTGACAGGTGAGCCTGCTTGGTCCTCATGATCTCACTTGCTTTGTTATTCAATGTTAAACTTCTGATAATGTCAGCTGATGATGTAATAACTCACGGCTTCCGTTGAAAGAAAATGAAGACGTTTGTCCTCGAACCTGCCATGCCATTAGTCTTCAAATATCTTTGAAAGTTTTGAGGGTTTTACACTTTCATTTGCCAGTGCTTCCCTGCATATAACACACATGAACTTTGAATCCTGATTTGCAATGGCACAATTAATAAACCCATAACACAAGTAATTATCTTTATGGTGCTTTGCTCCTGTTTTCAGTCTTCTTCAAGGGTTCACCAGAGACCCTGGAGCTCACGCCAGCACAGCTGGCAGCTGCAAAATGGAGGAATCTCACTCGCGGCCAGAACACGCAAGATCAACGTATGGGATGCGTGGCCTGTTAGCTATCACCGCTCCAAGCAGGAAGACTCCAGCAATTCAAAAGAAAATCTGCTCCTGGGTCAGCGCTGACATCCTGAGGCGGCGTTCTGTGCTGCTGGGCTCTGGGACTGCACATTGCTGAGGGTGAACGCATGCACAGAATGGCCAACATTCTGAACCCGGTCACGGCCGGCATTTCAAAAAGACAGTCGTGCTGTTGGGCACTACTTCGCACGATTGGGACACCTTCCGACACCCGCCGTGACCCACTCGCTGGTTGCAACCCTGGGTTTGAAAATTACGGATTTAAAAGGGTTGAATGTGTGTTTTTAAAGTGGAATTTGAAATCACCCGCATGGAAGCTGGAGTTCAGTGAGACAAGGTGGCTGACGATATAAGAATCATCTGCGGGGATTTTGAGGAGAAATCCACAGAAATTCACTCTTTCAGAGTTGAGTGTGTCTGACCACAGTCAGCCTGTGTGTTTAAAGGGACAGTGTGTTACTGAGACCATTATAGCCGAAGTTATACTTTATACCCCATTTCAACCTTATAACCTGTGTATATTCAAAGATAAATAGGAGGGAAAGAGTATTGTATTATAATCAAACTTCTCATATTTAATAAATGTTTTTTGTTGATTAAAAACTAATTAGCAGTTCTGTGACTCTGTTCCCCCACGTTTTCTAAAAAAAAAGTTAAGATCCAGCAGAGGGCAGTAGAGCGGAGCTGCTGATTGGCTGTTGCGGGGCAATTTGCATACACCTGTTGTGCTCACCCTAACTTGAAGGTGTACCTGAGCAAGAGACCCTAGCTGTTCAAGTGAAGACAAGCATCCAGCAGAGGGCAGTAGAGCGTAGCTGCTGATTGGCTGTTGCGGGGGCAATTTGCATACGTCTGTTGTGCTCACCCTAACTTGAAGGTGGATTGTGGAGGAGCTGTTGTCAAGTGACACTTAAACCCGAAACACTTCTTCAGTGTTTCCCTCCCTACCCTCTCCTCTAACCAAAAAAAAACAACTGCTGTAAAGATCAAGAGGAAGGCTCGAGGGCAGGTAGAAGTAGAAAGAAGTTGAACCATGAAGTCACAGCCTGCAGGTAAGGGATTGGCTTGTGACTGGTAAGTTGTTTTTCTTTTATTTTCCCTCAGGTGTTATCGTGCGGGGCGCAGAGGTTGCTGTGAGTGCTTGCTGAGAAGGGGAGTGAACAACAGGTAATCTCTTTCTTTTTCTTTTTTTATCTAGAGGGGATGGCAGGGAAGGTAGTGCAATGTTGCTCCTGCTGAATGTTTGAGGTGAGGGACGCCATCAGTGTCCCTGCTGATTTCATCTGTGGGAAGTGCACCCATCTCCAGCTCCTCAGAACCGCGTTAGGGAACTGGAGCTGGAGGAACTTCGGATCATTCGGGAGGCAGAGGTGGTCATAGTCAGAAGCGTCAGGGATGTAGTTACTCGGAAGAATAAAGATAGATGGATGACGGTGAGAGGGGCTGGAAGGGAAGCAGTCAGTACAGGGATCCCCTGTGGTCATACCCCTTAGTAACAAGTATACCGCTTTGGATACTGTTGGGAGGGGGGGTCTTACCAGGGGTAAGCCATGGGGTACAGGCCTCTGGCATCTGGCACAGAGTCTGTCCCTGTTGCTCAGAAGGGAAGGGGGGAGAGGAGTAGAGCATTAGTCATTGGAGACTCCATAGTTAGGGGGATAGATTATGTGGGAACGAGAGAGACTCGCGGTTGGTGTGTTGCCTCTCAGGTGCCAGGGTGCGTGATGTCTCGGATCGTGTTTTCGGGATCCTTAAGGGGGAGGGGGAGCAGTCCCAAGTTGTGGTCCACATAGGTACCAACGACGTAGGGAGGAAACAAAATAGGGATGTAAGGCAGGAATTCAGGAAGCTAGGGTGGAAACTGAGATCTAGGACAAACAGAGTTATTATCTCTGGGTTGTTACCCGTGCCACGTGATAGTGAGACGAGGAATAGGGAGAGAGAGGAGTTGAACACGTGGCTACAGGGATGGTGCAGGAGGGAGGGTTTCAGATTTCTGGATAATTGGGCTCATTCTGGGGTCAGTGGGACCTCTATAAACGGGATGGTCTACACCTGGACCAGAGGGGTACCAATACCCTGGGGGGGGGGGAGATTTGCTAATGCTCTTCGGAGGGTTTAAACTAGTTCAGCAGGGGCTTGGGAACCTGAATTGTAGCTCCAGTAAACAGGAGGTTGAGAGTAGTGAGGTCATGATTAAGGTTTCAAAGTTGCAGGAGTGTACCGGCAGGCAGGAAGGTGGTTTAAAGTGTGTCTTCTTCAATGCCAGGAGAATCCGGAATAAGGTGGATGAACTTGCGGCATGGGTTGGTACCTGGGACTTCGATGTTGTGGCCATTTCGGAGACATGGATAGAGCAGGGACAGGAATGGTTGTTTCAGGTGCCGGGGATTAGATATTTTAGTAAGCTCAGGGAAGGTGGTAAAAGAGGGGAGAGGTGGCATTGTTAGTCAAGGACAGTATTACGGGTGAAGGAATTGGAACCGGAGGTGAGAGAGGGAGTGAAAGAGATAGATAGAGAGCAGAGGGAGAGATAGAGATAGAGAGGGAGAGGAATACAAATACATAGAGGGATAGGGGAAGGGAGAGGGATATAGGGGGGGGAGGGAGAGGGATAGAGGGGGGGGGGGGAAGAGGGATAGAGGGGGGAAGGGGGGAGAGGGATAGAGGGGGAGAGGGATAGAGGGGGGGGAGAGGGATAGAGGGGGGGGAGAGGGATAGAGGGGGGGAGAGGGATAGAGAGGGGGGAGAGGGATAGAGAGGGGGGAGAGGGATAGAGAGGGGGGAGAGGGATAGAGAGGGGGGAGAGGGATAGAGGGGGGGAGAGGGATAGAGGGGGGGAGAGGGATAGAGGGGGGGGAGAGGGATAGAGGGGGGGAGGGGTGGAGAGGGATAGAGGGGAAGAGGGATAGAGGGGGGGAGAGGGATAGAGAGGGAGAGGGATAGAGGGGGGAGAGGGATAGAGGGGGGGGAGAGGGATAGAGGGGGGGGAGAGGGATAGAGGGGGGGGAGAGGGATAGAGGGGGGGGAGAGGGATAGAGGGGGGGACGGATAGAGGGTGAGAGGGATAGAGAGGGGGAGATTGATAGAGGGGGGAGAGGGATAGAGGGGGGGAGAGGGATAGGGGGAGAGGGATAGAGGGGGGGGAGAGGGATAGAGGGGGGGGGAGAGGGATAGGGGGGGGGGGAGAGGGATAGGGGGGGGGGAGAGGGATAGGGGGGGAGAGGGATTGGGGGGGAGAGGGATAGAGGGGAGAGGGATAGAGGGGGAGGGGGATAGAGAGGGGGAGAGGGATAGAGAGGGGGGAGAGGGATAGAGAGGGGGGGAAGAAGGATAGAGGGGGGAGAGGGATAGAGGGGAGAGGGATAGGGGGGGAGAGGGATAGAGGGGGGAGAGGGATAGAGGGGGGAGAGGGATAGAGGGGGGAGAGGGATAGAGGGGGGAGAGGGATAGAGGGGGGAGAGGGATAGAGGGGGGAGAGGGATAGAGGGGGGGAAGAGGGATAGAGGGGGGGGAGAGGGATAGAGGGGGGAGAGGGATAGAGGGGGGGGGGAGAGGGATAGAGGGGGGGGGAGAGGGATAGAGGGGGGGAGAGGGATAGAGGGGGAGAGGGGGTAGAGGAATGGGGGGAGAGGAATAGAGGGGGGGAGAGGGATAGAGGGGGGAGAGGGATTGGGGGGG
Organism: Scyliorhinus torazame; assembly: GCF_047496885.1. Taxonomy (NCBI): domain Eukaryota; kingdom Metazoa; phylum Chordata; class Chondrichthyes; order Carcharhiniformes; family Scyliorhinidae; genus Scyliorhinus; species Scyliorhinus torazame. The sequence goes on from NC_092714.1 coordinate 137,620,032, forward strand.
AGGGATGGGGGAGGAGAGGGATAGAGGGGGGAGAGGGATAGGGGGGGTGAGGGATGGGGGGGTGAGGGATAGGGGGGTGAGGGATAGGAGGGGGTGAGGGATAGGGGGGGTGAGGGATAGGGGGGTGAGGGATAGGGGGGAGAGAGGGATGGAGGGAGAGGATGGAGTGGAGGAGGGATGGAGGGGGGAGAGGGATGGAGGGGGGAGAGGGATGGAGGGGGGAGAGGGATGGAGGGGGGGAGAGGGATGGAGGGGGGGAGAGGGAAGGAGGGGGGGAGAGGGATGGAGGGGGGGAGAGGGATGGAGGGCGGGAGAGGGATGGAGGGGGGGGGGAGTGAAGGAGGGGGGAGAGGGATGGAGGGGGGAGAGGGATGGAGGGGGGAGAGGGATGGAGGGGGAGAGGGATGGAGGGGGGAGAGGGATGGAGGGAGGGGGAGAGGTATGGAGGGGGGAGAGGGATAGAGGGGGGAGAGGGATAGAGGGGGGAGAGGGATAGAGGAGGGGAGAGGGATAGAGGAGGGGAGAGGGATAGAGGAGGGGGAGAGGGATAGAGGAGGGGAGAGGGATAGAGGGGGGAGAGGGGGGAGAGGGATAGAGGAGGGGGAGGGGAATAGGGGGGGAGGGATAGAAGGGGGAAGAGGGATAGAGGAGAGGAGGGGGATCGAGGAGGGGAGGGGGATAGAGGGGGGAGGGGGATAGAGGAGGGGAGAGGGATAGGAGGGGAGAGGGGAAGAGGGGGTGAGAGGGATAGAGGGGGGAGAGGAATAGGGGGGGAGGGATAGAGGGGGAGAGGGATTGAGGGGGGAGAGGGATAGAGGAGGGGGAGGGGGATAGAGGGGGGAGAGGGATAGAGGGGGAGAGGGATAGAGGAGGGGGAGGGGTAGAGAGGGAGGGATAGAGGAGGGGGAGGGGAGGGGGATAGAGGGGGAGGGGAGGGGGATAGAGGGGGAGGGGAGAGAGGGAGGGGGAGGGATAGGGGGGAGAGGGATAGAGGGATAGAGGGGGAGAGGGATAGAGGGATAGAGGGGGGAGAGGGATAGAGGGGGGAGAGGACAGAGGGGGGGGGGAGAGGGATAGGGGGGAGGGATAGAGGGCGGGGGGAGAGGGATAGAGGGCGGGGGGGAGAGGGATAGAGGGCGGGGGGAGAGGGATAGAGGGCGGGGGGAGAGGGATAGAGGGCGGGGGGAGAGGGATAGAGGGCGGGGGGAGAGGGATAGAGGGCGGGGGGAGAGGGATAGAGGGCGGGGGGAGAGGGATAGAGGGCGGGGGAGAGGGATAGAGGGCGGGGGAGAGGGATAGAGGGCGGGGGGAGAGGGATAGAGGGCGGGGGAGAGGGATAGAGGGCGGGGGGAGAGGGATAGAGGGCGGGGGGAGAGGGATAGAGGGCGGAGGGAGAGGGATAGAGGGCGGGGGGAGAGGGATAGAGGGCGGGGGGAGAGGGATAGAGGGCGGGGGGAGAGGGATAGAGGGCGGGGGGAGAGGGGGGAGGGAGAGGGATAGAGGGGGGGAGGGAGAGGGATAGAGGGGGGAGGGAGAGGGATAGAGGGGGGGAGGGAGAGGGATAGAGGGGGGGAGGGAGAGGGATAGTGGGGGGGGGAGGAGAGGGATAGAGGAGAGGGGGAGAGGGATAGGGGGGAGAGGGATAGAGGGGGGGAGAGGGATAGAGGGGGGGAGAGGGATAGAGTGGGGGAGAGGGATAGAGGGAAGAGGGATAGAGGGGGGAGGGATAGAGGGGGGGGAGAGGGACAGAGGGGGGGAGAGGGATAGAGGGGGGGAGAGGGATAGAGGGGTGGAGAGGGATAGAGGGGGGGGTAAGGGATAGAGGGGGGAGAGGGATAGAGGGGGGAGAGTGATAGAGGGGGGAGAGGGATAGAGGGGGGAAGAGGGATAGAGGGGGGAGAGGGATAGAGGGGGGAGAGGGATAGAGGAGGGGAGGGGATAGAGGAGGGGAGGGGATAGAGGAGGGGAGGGGATAGAGGGGGGGAGAGGGATAGAGGGGGGGGAGAGGGATAGAGGGGGGGGAGAGGGATAGAGGGGGGGAGAGGGATAGAGGGGGGAGAGGGAAAACGGGGGGGGGAGTGGGATAGAGGGGGGGGTGAGGGATGGGGAGGGATAGAGGGGGAGAGGGATTGAGGGGGGAGAGGGATAGAGGAGGGGGAGGGGGATAGAGGAGGGGGGAGGGGGATAGAGGGGGGAGAAGGATAGAGGGGGAGAGGGATAGAGGAGGGGGAGGGGATTGGGGGAGGGATAGAGGAGGGGAGGGGGATGGAGGGGGAGGGGGAGAGGGGGAGGGATAGGGGAGAGAGGGATAGAGGGGGGAGAGGGATAGAGGGGGGAGAGGGAGAGGGATAGAGGGGGGAGGGAGAGGGATCGAGGGGGGAGGGAGAGGGATCGAGGGGGGAGGGAGAGGGATCGAGGGGGGAGGGAGAGGGATCGAGGGGGGAGGGAGAGGGATAGAGGGAGAGGGATAGAGGGGGGAGAGGATGAGGGGAGAGGGATAGAGGGGAGAGGGATAGAGGGGGGAGAGGGATAGAGGGGGAGAGGGATAGGGGGGAGGGGAGGGATAGAGGGGGGAGAGGGATAGAGGAGGGAGAGGGATAGAGGGGGAGAGGGATAGAGGGGGAGAGGGATAGAGGGGGGGAGAGGGATAGAGGGGGAGAGGGATAGGGGGGAGAGAGATAGAGGGGGGAGAGGGATAGAGGGGGGAGAGGGATAGAGGGGGGAGAGGGATAGAGGGGGGGGAGAGGGATAGAGGGGGGAGAGGGATAGAGGAGGGGGAGAGGGATAGAGGAGGGGGAGAGGGATAGAGGAGGGGGAGAGGGATAGACATGGGGGAGAGGGATAGAGGAGGGGGAGAGGGATAGAGGAGGGGGAGAGGGATAGAAGAGGGGGATAGAGGAGGGGGAGAGGGATAGCGGAGGGGGAGAGGGATAGCGGAGGGGGAGAGGGATAGAGGGGGGAGGGGGGAGAGGGATAGAGGGGGGAGGGGAATAGAGGGGGGAGGGGGATAGATGGGCAGAGGGATAGAGGGGGAGAGGGGGGAGAGGGGGGGGAGAGGGGGAGAGGGAGGAGAGGGAGGGGGGAGAGGGAGGGGGGGAGAGGGAGGGGGGGAGAGGGAGGGGGGGAGAGGGAGGGGGGAGAGGGAGGGGGGAGAGGGAGGGGGGAGAGGGAGGGGGGAGAGGGAGGGGGGAGAGGGAGGGGGGGGAGAGGGAGGGGGGGAGAGGGAAGGGGGAGAGGGAGGGGGAGAGGGAGGGGGGGAGAGGGAGGGGGGAGAGGGAGGGGGGGAGGGAGGGAGGGAGGGGGGAGAGGGAGGGGGGAGAGGGAGGGGGGAGAGGGAAGGGGGAGAGGGAGGGGGAGAGGGAGGGGGGAGAGGGAAGGGGGAGAGGGAGGGGGGAGAGGGAGAGGGGAGAGGGAGGGGGGAGAGGGAGAGGGGAGAGGAGGGGGAGAGGGAGGGGGGAGAGGGAGGGGGGAGAGGGAGGGGGGAGAGGGAGGGGGAGAGGGAGGGGGGAGAGGAGGGGGAGAGGGAGGGGGGAGAGGGAGGGGGGAGAGGGGGGGGGAGAGGGAGGGGGGAGAGGGAGGGGGGAGAGGGAGGGGGGAGAGGGAGGGGGGAGAGGGAGGAGGAGAGGGAGGGGGAGGGATAGGGGGGAGGGATAGAGGGGGAGGGATAGAGGGGGGAGGGATAGAGGGGGGAGGGATAGAGGGGGGAGGGATAGAGGGGGGGGGGATAGAGGGGGAGAGAGGGGGGAGGATAGAGGGGGAGAGAGGGGAGGAATAAAGGGGGGGAGGGATAGAGGAGGAGGAGGGGGATAGAGGAGGGGGATAGAGGGGGAGGGATAGAGGAGGAGGAGGAGTGGGATAGAGGGGGAGGGATCGAGGGGAGGAGGGATAGAGGGGGGAGGAGGGATAGAGGGAGGAGGGATAGAGGGGGGAGGGATAGAGGAGGGAGAGGGATAGAGGGGGAGAGGGATAGAGGGGGAGAGGGATAGAGGGGGAGAGGGATAGAGGGGGAGAGGGATAGAGGGGGAGAGGGATAGAGGGGGGGAGAGGGTTAGAGGGGGGAGAGGGATAGAGGGGGGAGAGGGATAGAGGGGGGAGAGGGATAGAGGGGGGAGAGGGATAGACGGGGGAGAGGGATAGACGGGGGAGAGGGATAGACGGGGGAGAGGGATAGACGGGGGAGAGGGATAGACGGGGGAGAGGGATAGACGGGGGAGAGGGATAGACGGGGAGAGGGATAGAGGGGGGAGAGGGATAGAGGGGGGAGAGGGATAGAGGGGGGAGAGGGATAGAGGGGGGAGAGGGATAGACGGGGGAGAGGGATAGACGGGGAGAGGGATAGACGGGGAGAGGGATAGAGGGGGGAGAGGGATGGGGGGGGGGGAAGAGGGATAGAGGGGGGAGAGGGATTGAGGGGGGAGAGGGGGAGAGGAGGGGAGGGGATAGATGGGGGGAGAGGGATAGAGGGGGGAGAGGGAAAACGGGGGGGAGTGGGATAGAGGGGGGGTGAGGGATGGGGGAGGGATAGAGGGGGAGAGGGATTGAGGGGGAGAGGGATTGAGGAGGGGGAGGGGGATAGAGGGGGGAGAAGGATAGAGAGGGAGAGGGATAGAGGAGGGGGAGGGGGATGGGGGAGGGAGAGAGGAGGGGGAGGGGGAGGGGGATAGAGGGGGAGGGGGAGAGAGGGAGGGGGAGAGATAGGGGAGAGAGGGGAGAGGGATGGGGGGGGAGGGATAGAGGGGGAGGGAGAGGGATAGAGGGGGGGAGGAGAGGGATAGAGGGGGGGAGGAGAGGGATAGAGGGGGGAGGGAGAGGGATAGAGGGGTGCAGGGAGAGGGATAGAGGGGGGAGCGAGAGGGATAGAGGGGGAGGGAGAGGATAGAGGGGGGAGGGAGAGGGATAGAGGGGGGAGGGAGAGGGATAGAGGGGGGAGGGAGAGGACAGAGGAGGGAGAGGGGGAGAGGGATAGAGGGGGAGAGGGATAGAGGGGGAGAGGGATAGAGGGGGGGAGGGAGAGGATAGAGGGGGGTGGGAGAGGGATAGAGGGGGGAGGAGAGGGGGAGAGGGATAGAGGGGGGAGCGGGATAGAGGGGGAGCGGGATAGAGGGGGGAGAGGGATAGAGGGGGGAGAGGGATAGAGGGGGGAGAGGGATAGAGGGGGGAGAGGGATAGAGGGGGGAGAGGGATAGAGGGGGGAGAGGGATAGAGGGGGGGGGGGAGAGGGATAGAGGGGGATAGAGGGGGGGAGAGGGATAGGGGGGGAGAGGGATAGAGGGGGGGAGAGGGACAGAGGGGGAGAGGGATAGAGGGGGGAGAGGGATAGAGGGGGAGAGGGATAGAGGCGGGGAGAGGGATAGAGATGGGGAGAGGGATAGAGGGGGAGGGGGATAGAGGGGGCAGAGGGATAGAGGGGGCAGAGGGATAGAGGGGGCAGAGGGATAGAGGGGGCAGAGAGATAGAGGGGGCAGAGGGATAGAGGGGGAGAGGAGGGGGGGAGAGGAGGGGGGGAGAGGAGGGGGGGAGAGGAGGGGGGGAGAGGAGGGGGGGAGAGGAGGGGGGGAGAGGAGGGGGGGAGAGGGAGGGGGGGAGAGGGAGGGGGGAGAGGGAGGGGGGGAGAGGGAGGGGGGGAGAGGAGGGGGGCAGAGGAAGGGGGGGAGAGGAGGGGGGAGAGGGAGGGGGGAGAGGGAGGGGGAGAGGGAGGGGGGAAGAGGGAGGGGGAGAGGGAGGGGGGAGAGGGAGGGGGGAGAGGGAGGGGGGAGAAGGAGGGGGGAGGGAGAGGGAGGGGGGAGAGGAGGGGGGAGAGGGAGGGGGGAGGGATAGAGGGGGGGAGAGGGATAGGGGGGAGGGATAGAGGGGGAGAGGGATTGAGGGGGGAGAGGGATAGAGGAGGGGAGAGGGGTAGAGGGGGAGAGGGGGGGGATACAGGGGGAGGGAGAGGGATAGAGGGGGGGAGTGAGAGGGATAGTGGGGGGGAGGGAGAGGGATAGAGGAGAGAGAGGGGGAGAGGGATAGAGGGGGGAAGAGGGATAGAGGGGGGGAGAGGATAGAGGGATAGAGGGGGGGAGGGATAGAGGGGGGGAGAGGGATAGGGGGGGGAGAGGGATAGAGGGGGGGGAGAGGGATAGAGGGGGGGAGAGGGATAGAGGGGGGAGGGAGAGGGATAGAGGGGGAGGCAGAGGGATAGAGGGGGGGAGGGGGGGGATAGAGGGGGGAGGGAGAGGGATAGAGGGGGGGAGTGAGAGGGATAGTGAGGGGGAGGGAGAGGGATAGAGGAGAGAGAGGGGGAGAGGGATAGAGGGGGGAAGAGGGATAGAGGGGGGTAGAGGGATAGAGGGGGAGGGATAGAGGGGGGGAGAGGGATAGGGGGGGAGAGGGATAGAGGGGGGAGAGGGATAGAGGGGGGGGGAGAGGGATAGAGGGGGGAGAGGGATAGAGGGGGGAAGAGGGATAGAGGGGGGAGAGGGATAGAGGAGGGGAGGGATAGAGGAGGGAGGGGATAGGGGGGGAGGGATAGAGGGGGCAGAGGGAAAACGGGGGGGAGTGGATAGAGGGGGGGGTGAGGGATGGGGAGGGATAGAGGGGGGAGAGGGATAGAGGAGGGAGAGGGATAGAGGAGGGGGAGGGGGATAGAGGGGGGAGAAGGATAGAGGGGGAGAGGGATAGAGGAGGGGAGGGGGATGGGGGTAGGGAGAGAGGAGGGGGAGGGGGATAGATGGGGAGGGGGAGAGAGGGAGAGGGGGAGGGATAGGGGGAGAGAGGGACAGAGGGGGGAGAGGGATGGGGGAGAGGGACAGAGGGGGGAGAGGGATAGAGGGGGGAGGGAGAGGGATAGAGGGGGGAGGGAGTGGGATAGAGGGGGGAGGAGAGGGATAGAGGGGGAGGGAGAGGGATAGAGGGGGGGAGGGAGAGGGATGGGGGGGAGGGAGAGGGATAGAGGGGGGAGGGAGAGGGATAGAGGAGGGAGAGGGGGAGAGGGATAGAGGGGGGAGAGGGATAGAGGGGGGAGAGGGATAGAGGGGGGGACAGGGATAGAGGGGGGAGAGGGATAGAGGGGGGAGAGGGATAGGGGGGGAGAGGGATAGAGGGGGGGAGAGGGATAGAGGGGGGCGAGGGATAGGGGGGGGAGAGGGATAGAGGGGGGGAGCGGGATAGAGGGGGGAGAGGGATAGAGGGGGGAGAGGGATAGAGGGGGGAGAGGGATAGAGGGGGGGGAGAGGGGGAGAGGGATCGAGGGGGGGGGAGAGGGGTAGAGATGGGTGAGAGGGATAGAGGGGGGAGGGGAAGAGGGATAGAGGGGGGAGGGGGATAGAGGGGGGAGGGGGATAGAGGGGGCAGAGGGATAGAGGGGGAGAGGGGGGGGGAGAGGGAGGGGGGGAGGGATAGAGGGGGGAGGGATAGAGGGGGGAGGGATAGAGGGGGGAGGGATAGAGGGGGGAGGGATAGAGGGGGGAGGGATAGAGGGGGGAGGGATAGAGGGGGGAGGGATAGAGGGGGGAGGGATAGAGGGGGGAGGGATAGAGGGGGGAGGGATAGAGGGGGAGGGATAGAGGGGGGAGGGATAGAGGGGGAGGGATAGAGGGGGAGGGATAGACGGAGATAGAGGGGGAGAGAGGGGGAGGAATAAAGGGGGGAGAGGGGGGAGGGATAGAGGAGGAGGAGGGTGATAGAGGGGGAGGGATAGAGGAGGAGGAGGGGGATCGAGGGGAGGGATAGAGGAGGAGGAGGGATAGAGGGGGGAGGAGGGATAGAGGGGGGAGGAGGGATAGAGGGGGGAGGGAGAGGGATAGAGGAGGGAGAGGGGGAGAGGGATAGAGGGGGAGAGGGATAGAGGGGGGAGGGGGGAGAGGGATAGAGGGGCGAGAGGGATAGAGGGGGAGAGGGATAGAGGGGAGAGGGATAGAGGGGCGAGGGATAGAGGGGGGAGAGGGATAGAGAGGGAGAGGGATAGAGGGGGGAGAGGGATAGAGGGGGAGAGGGATAGAGGGGGGAGAGGGATAGAGGGGGAGAGGGATAGACGGGGGGGGAGGGATAGACGGGGGGAGGGATAGAGGGGGGAGAGGGATAGGGGGGAGAGGGATGGGGGGGGAGAGGGGATAGAGGGGGGGGAGAGGGATAGAGGGGGGAGAGGGATAGAGGGGGGGGAGAGGGATAGAGGGGGGAGAGGGATAGAGGGGGGAGAGGGATAGAGGGGGGAGAGGGATAGAGGGGGGAGAGGGATAGAGGGTGGGAGAGGGATAGAGGGGGAAGAGGGATAGAGGGGAGAGAGGGATAGAGGGGAGAGAGGGATAGAGGGGGGAGAGGAATCGAGGAGGGGAGAGGGATAGAGGAGGGGGAGAGGGATAGAGGGGGAGAGGGATAGAGGAGGGGGAGAGGGATAGAGGAGGGGGAGAGGGATAGAGGGGAGAGGGATAGAGGAGGGGGAGAGGGATAGAGGAGGGGGGAGGGATAGAGGGGGGAGGGATAGAGGGGGGAGGGATAGAGGGGGGAGGGATAGAGGGGGGAGGATAGAGGGGGGAGGGATAGAGGGGAAGGGATAGAGGGGGAGAGAGGGGGAGGAATAAAGGGGGGAGGGATAGAGGAGGAGGGGGATAGAGGGGGAGGGATAGAGGAGGAGGAGGGGGATAGAGGGGGAGGGATAGAGGGGGAGGGGGGATAGAGGGGGGAGATGGATAGAGGGGAGAGGGATAGAGGGGGGAGAGGGATAGAGGGGGAGAGGGATAGAGGGGGGAGAGGATAGAGGGGGGGAGAGGGATAGAGGGGGGGAGAGGGTTAGAGGGCGGGGAGAGGGTTAGAGGGGGAGAGGGATAGAGGGGGGAGAGGGATAGAGGGGGGAGAGGGATAGAGGGGGGGAGAGGGATAGACGGGGAGAGGGATAGACGGGGAGAGGGATAGACGGGGAGAGGGATAGAGAGGGGGGAGGGATAGAGGGGGGAGGGGATAGAGGGGGCAGAGGGATAGAGGGGGGGAGAGGGGGGGAGAGGGAGGGGGAAAGAGGGAGGGGGGAGAGGGAGGGGGAGAGGGAGGGGGGAAAGAGGGAGGGGGGAGAGGGAGGGGAGAGGGAGGGGGAGAGGGAGGGGGAGAGGAGGGGGGAGAGGGAGGGGGGAGGGATAGAGGGGGAGGGATAGAGGGGGGGCGGGATAGAGGGGAAGGGATAGAGGGGGAGAGAGGGGGAGGAATAAAGGGGGGAGGGATAGAGGAGGAGGAGGGGGATAGAGGGGAGGGATAGAGGAGGAGGAGGGGGATAGAGGAGGAGGGGGATAGAGGGGGGAGGAGGGATAGAGGGGGGATAGAGGGGGGAGAGGGATAGAGGGGGAGAGGGATAGAGGGGGGAGAGGGGGAGAGGGATAGAGGGGGGAGAGGGATAGAGGGGGAGAGGGATAGAGGGGGAGAGGGATAGAGGGGGGAGAGGGATAGAGGGGGGGAGAGGGTTAGAGGGGGAGAGGGATAGAGGGGGGAGAGGGATAGAGGGGGGAGAGGGATAGACGGGGGAGAGGGATAGATGGGGGAGAGGGATAGACGGGGGAGAGGGATAGACGGGGGAGAGGTATAGACGGGGGAGAGGGATAGACGGGGGAGAGGGATAGAGGGGGGAGAGGGATAGAGGGGGGAGAGGCATAGGGGGGAGAGGGATAGGGGGGAGAGGGATAGAGAGGGGGAGAGGGATGGAGGGGGAGGGATAAAGAGGGGGAGAGGTATGGAGGGGAGGGATAGAGAGGGGGAGAGGGATGGAGGGGGAGAGGGATGGAGGGGGGGAGAGGGATGGAGGGGGGAGAGGGGTGGAGGGGGGAGAGGGATGGAGGAGGGGGGAGAGGATGGAGGGGGAGAGGGATGGAGGGAGGGGGGAGGGATGGAGGGAGGGGGAGAGGGATGGAGGAAGGGGGAGAGGGATGGAGGGAGGGGAGAGGGATGGAGGGAGGGGGAGAGGGATGGAGGGAGGGGGAGAGGGATGGAGGGAGGGGGGAAGAGGGATGGAGGGAGGGGGAAGAGGGATGGAGGGAGGGGGGGAGGGATGGAGGGAGGGGGGAGAGGGATGGAGGGAGGGGGAGAGGGATGGAGGGAGGGGGAGGGAGGGGGGAGAGGGAGGGATGGAGGTAGGGAGAGGGATGGAGGGAGGGGAGAGGGATGGAGGGAGGGGAGAGGGATGGAGGGAAGGGGGAGAGGGATGGAGGGTGGGGGAGAGGGATGGAGGGAGGGGGAGAGGGATGGAGGGGGAAGAGGGATGGAGGGGGGAAGAGGGATGGACGGAGGGAGAGGGATGGACGGGGAGAGGGATGGACGGGAGAGGATGGACGGGGATGGACGGGAGGGAGAGGGGAGAGGGATGGTGGGGGGAGAGGGATGGTGGGGGGAGAGGGATGGGGGGAGAGGATGGTGGGTGGAGAGGGATGGTGGGTGGAGAGGGATGGTGGGTGGAGAGGAATGGTGGGTGGAGAGGAATGGAGGGGGGGAGAGGGATGGAGGGGGGGGGAGAGGGATGGAGGGGGGGGGAGAGGGATGGAGGGGGGAGAGGGATGGAGGGGGGAAGAGGGATGGAGGGGGGAGAGGGATGGAGGGAGGGGGAGAGGGATGGAGGGGGGAGAGGGATGGAGGGGGGTAGAGGGATGGAGGGGGGAGAAGGGATGGAGGGGGGAGAGGGATGAGGGGGGGAGGGATGGAGGGGGGAGAGGGATGGAGGGGGGAGAGGGATGGAGGGGGGAGAGGGATGGAGGGGGGAGAGGGATGGAGGGGGGAGAGGGATGGAGGGGGGGAGAGGGATGGAGGGGGAGAGGGATGGAGGGAGGGGTAGAGGGATGGAGGGGGAGAGGGATAGAGGGGGAGAGGGATAGACGAGGGGAGAGGGATAGAGGGGGAGAGGGATAGACGAGGGGAGGGGGATAGAGGGTGGGAGAGGGATAGAGGGGGGAGAGGGATAGAGGGGGGAGAGGGATAGAGGAGGGGGAGGGGAATAGGGGGGAGGGATAGAAGGGGGAGAGGGATAGAGGAGAGGGAGGGGGATCGAGGATGGGGAGGGGGATAGAGGGGGGAGGGGATAGAGGAGGGGGAGAGGGATAGGGGGAGAGGGAAAGAGGGGGTGAGAGGGATAGAGGGGGGGAAAGGGATGGGGGGAGGGATAGAGGGGGAGAAGGATAGAGGGATTGAGGGGGAGAGGGATAGAGGAGGGGAGAGGGATAGAGGGGGGAGAGGGATAGAGGAGGGGGATAGGGAGGGAGGGATAGAGGAGGGGGAGGGGGATAGAGGGGGAGGGGGAGAGAGTGAGGGGGAGGGATGGGGGAGAGGGATAGAGGGGGGAGAGGGATAGAGGGGGGAGAGGGATAGAGGGGGGGAGGGGGGAGAGGGATAGAGGGGGGAGCGGGGAGAGGGGGGAGAGGGATAGAGGGGGGAGAGGGACAGAGGGGGGAAAGGGATAGGGGGAGGGATAGAGGGAGGAGAGGGATAGAGGGCGGGGGGAGAGGGATCAGGGCGGGGGATAGTGGGGAGGGAGAGGGATAGAGGGAGGGAGAGGGATAGAGGGGGAGGGAGAGGGATAGAGGGGGGAGGTTGAGGGATAGAGGGGGGAGGGAGAGGGATAGAGGGGGGGAGGGAGAGGGATAGTGGGGGGGGGAGGGAGAGGGATAGAGGAGAGAGAGGGGGAGAGGGATAGAGGGGGGGAGAGGGATAGAGGGGGGGAGAGGGATAGAGGGAAGAGGGATAGAGGGGGAGGGATAGAGGGGGGAGAGGGATAGAGGGGGGAGAGGGATAGAGGGGGGAGAGGGATAGAGGGGGGAGTGGGATAGAGGGGGGGAGAGGGATAGAGGGGGGAGAGGGATAGAGGGGGGAGAGGGATAGAAGGGGGAGAGGGATAGAGGGGGGAGAGGGATAGAGGGGGGAGAGGGATAGAGGGGGGAGAGGGATAGAGGGGGGAGAGGGATAGAGGGGGGAGAGGGATAGAGGGGGGAGAGGGATAGAGGGGGGGAGAGGGATAGAGGGGGGGGAGAGGGAAAACGGGGGGGGAGTGGGATAGAGGGGGGTGAGGGATGGGGGAGGGATAGAGGGGGAGAGGGATTGAGGGGGGAGAGGGATAGAGGAGGGGGAGGGGGATAGAGGGGGGAGAAGGATAGAGGGGGAGAGGGATAGAGGAGGGGGAGGGGGATGGGGGGAGGGGGATGGGGGGAGGGAGAGAGGAGGGGGAGGGGGATAGAGGGGGAGGGGGATAGAGGGGGAGGGGGAGAGAGGGAGAGGGGGAGAGAGGGAGAGGGGGAGGGATAGGGGGAGAGAGGGACAGAGGGGGGAGAGGGATGGGGGAGGGATAGAGGGGGGGAGGGAGAGGGATAGAGGGGGGAGGGAGAGGGATAGAGGGAGGAGGGAGAGGGATAGAGGGAGGAGGGAGAGGGATAGAGGGAGGAGGGAGAGGGATAGAGGGGTGGGAGAGGGATAGAGGGTGGGGGAGAGGGATAGAGGGGGAGGGAGAGGGATAGAGGGGGGAGGGAGAGGGATAGAGGGGGGGAGGGAGAGGGATAGAGGGGGGAGGGAGAGGGATAGAGGGAGGGAGGGAGAGGGATAGAGGGGGGGAGGGATAGAGGAGGGAGAGGGGGAGAGGGATAGAGGGGGGAGAGGGATAGAGGGGGGAGAGGGATAGAGGGGGAGAGGGATAGAGGGGGGAGAGGGATAGAGGGGGGAGAGGGATAGAGGGGGGAGAGGGATAGGGGGGGGGAGAGGGATAGAGGGGGGGAGAGGGATAGAGGGGAGAGGGATAGAGGGGGGAGAGGGATAGAGGGGGGAGAGGGATAGAGGGGGGAGAGGGATAGAGGGGGGAGAGGGATAGAGGGGGAGAGGGATAGAGGGGGAGAGGGATAGAGGGGGAGAGGGATAGAGGGGGGGAGAGAATAGAGATGGGGGAGAGAATAGAGATGGGGGACAGGGATAGAGGAGGGGGAGAGGGGAGTGGGATAGAGGAGGGGGAGAGGGATAGAGGGGGGAGGGGGATAGAGGGGGCAGAGGGATAGAGGGGGGAGAGGGAGGGGGGAGAGGGAGGGGGGAGAGGGAGGGGGGATTGGGAGGGGGGAGAGGGAGGGGGGAGAGGGAGGGGGAAGAGGGAGGGGGAGAGGGAGGGGGAGAGGGAGGGGGAGAGGGAGGGAGGAGGGATAGAAGGGGGAGGGATAGAAGGGGGAGGGATAGAGGGGGGAGGGATAGAGGGGGAGAGAGGGGGAGGAATAAAGGGGGGAGAGGGGGGAGGGATAGAGGAGGAGGAGGGTGATAGAGGGGGAGGGAAAGAGGAGGAGGAGGGGGATAGAGGGGGAGGGATAGAGGGGGGAGGGATAGAGGGGGGGAGGGGGATAGAGGGGGGGAGAGGGATAGAGGGGGGAGAGGGATAGAGGGGGGAGAGGGATAGGGGGGGGAGAGGGATAGAGGGGGGAGAGGGATAGAGGGGGGGAGAGGGATAGAGGGGGGGAGAGGGATAGAGGGGGGGAGAGGGATAGAGGGGGAGAGGGATAGAGGGGGGGAGAGGGATAGAGGGGGAGAGGGATAGAGGGGGGAGAGGGATAGAGGGGGGAGAGGGATAGAGGGGGGAGAGGGATAGAGGGGGGAGAGGGATAGAGGGGGGAGAGGGATAGAGGGGGGAGAGGGATAGGGGGGAAGAGGGATAGGGGGGGAAAGGGATAGAGAGGGGGAGAGGGATGGGTTGGGGGAGGGATAGGGGGGGGAGGGATAGGGGGGAGAGGGATGGGGGAGAGGGATGGAGGGAGGGGGAGAGGGATGGAAAGGAATGGTGGGGGGAGAGGGATGGAGGGGGGGGAGAGGGATGGAGGAGGGAGAGGAATGGAGGGGGGAGAGGGATGGAGGGAGGGGGGAGAGGAATGGAGGGAGGGGGAGAGGGATGGAGGGAGGGGGAGAGGGATGGAGGGAGGGGGGAGAGGGATGGACGGGGGGGGGAGAGGGATGGACGGGGGGGGAGAGGGATGGACGGGGGGGGGGGATGGAGGGAGGGGGGGGGGAAGAGGGATGGAGGGGGGAGAGGGATGGAGGGGGGAGAGGGATGGAAGGGGAGAGAGGGATGGAAGGGGAGAGAGGGATGGAAGGGGAGAGAGGGATGGAAGGGGAGAGAGGGATGGAAGGGGGAGAGGGATGGAAGGAGGGAGAGGGATGCTGGGGGGAGAGGGATGGAGGGGGGGGAGAGGGATGGAGGGGGGAGAGGGATGGAGGGGGTGGGAGAGGGACGGAGGGGGGGAGAGGGACGGAGGGGGGGAGAGGGACGGAGGGGGGGAGAGGGACGGAGGGGGGGAGAGGGACGGAGGGGGGGAGAGGGACGGAGGGGGGGAGAGGGACGGAGGGGGGAAGAGGGACGGAGGGGGGGAGAGGGACGGAGGGGGGGAGAGGGACGGAGGGGGGGAGAGGGACGGAGGGGGGGAGAGGGACGGAGGGGGGGAGAGGGATGGAGGGAGGGGGGAGAGGGATGGAGGGAGGGGGGAGAGGGACGGAGGGAGGGGGGAGAGGGATGGAGGGAGGGGGAGAGGGATGGAGGGGGGAGAGGGATAGAGGGGGGAGCGGGGGGAGAGGGATAGATAGGGATAGAGGGAGGGAGAGGGCGGAGAGGGATAGAGGGAGGGATAGGGAGAGGGATAGAGGGAGGGATAGGGAGAGGGATAGGGATTGGGAGAGGTAGAGGGGGAGAGGGATAGAGGGGAGGGAGGGAGAGGGATAGAAGGAGGGAGAGGGAGAGGGAGGGAGGGAGAGGGATAGAGAGATTTACAGAGGGAGTGCAGAGAGAGAGAGGGATGTAGGGAATGCAGTGTGAGAGGGCGGGAGAAAGGGCTAGAGGGAAGGAGAGAGGCCGGGAGTGAGGGCTAGAGAGAAGGTGGGAGAGTGGGACAGAGGGTGGGCCGGAGAGAGGGCGGGAGAAGAAAACAAAAAAGGACAGTATTACGGTGGCAGAAAGGACTTTTGATGAGGACTCGTCTACTGAGGTAGTATGGGCTGAGGTTAGAAACAGGAAAGGAGAGGTCACCCTGTTAGGGGTTTTCTATAGGCCAAAAGTTCCAGAGATGTAGAGGTAAGGATTGCAAAGATGATTCTGGATAGGAGCGAAAGCAACAGGGTAGTTGTTATGGGGGACTTTAACTTTCCAAATATTGACTGGAAATGCTATAGTTCGAGTACTTTAGATGGGTCCATTTTTGTCCAATGTGTGCAGGAGGGTTTCCTGACACAGTATGTCGATAGGCCAACGAGAGGCGAGGCCATATTGGATTTGGTACTGGGTAATGAACCAGGAGAGGTGTTAGATTTGGAGGTAGGTGAGCACTTTGGTGATAGTGACCACAATTTGATTATGTTTACTTTAGTGATGGAAAGGGATAGGTATATACCTCAGGGCAAGAGATATATCTGGGGCAAAGGCAATTATGATGCGATGAGGCAAGACTTAGGATGCATGGGATGGAGAGGAAAACTGCAGGGGATGGGCACAATGGAAATGTGGAGCTTGTTCAAGGAACAGCTACTGCGTGTCCTTGATAAGTATGTACCTGTCAGGCAGGGAGGAAGTGGTCGAGCAAGGGAACCGTGGTTTACTAAAGCAGTCAAAACACTTGTCAAGAGGAAGAAGGAGGCTTATGTAAAGATGAGACATGAAGGTTCAGTTAGGGCGCTCAAGAGTTACAAGTTAGCTAGGAAGGACCTAAAGAGAGAGCTAAGAAGAGCCAGGAGGGGACATGAGAAGTCTTTGGCAGGTAGGATCAAGGATAACCCTAAAGCTTTCTATAGATATGTCAGGAATAAAAGAATGACTAGGTTTAGAGTAGGGCCAGTCAAGGACAGTAGTGGGAAGATGTGCTTGGAGTCCGAGGAGATAGGAGAGGTGCTCAATTAATATTTTTCATCAGTATTCACACAGGAAAAAGACAATGTTGTCGAGTAGAATACTGAGATTCAGGCTACTAGACTAGAAGGGCTTGAAGTTCATAAGGAGGAGGTGTTAGCAATTCTGGAAAGTGTGAAAATAGATAAGTCCCCTGGGCCGGATGGGATTTATTCTAGGATTCTCTGGGAAGCTAGGGAGGAGATTGCTGAGCCTTTGGCTTTGATCTTTAAGTCATCTTTGTCTACAGGAATAGTGCCAGAAGACTGGAGGATAGCAAATGTTGTCCCCTTGTTCAAGAAGGGGAGTAGAGACAACCCAGGTAACTATAGACCAGTGAGCCTTACTTCTGTTGTGGGCAAAATCTTGGACAGTGCGGAAGGATGTTACAAGTTACAGAGGGACATAGATAAGCTGCAGCGCTGGGCTGAGAGGTGGCAAATGGAGTTTAATGCAGAAATGTGTGAGGTAATTCATTTTGGAAGGAATAACAGGAAGACAGAGTACTGGGCTAATGGTAAGATTCTTGGCAGTGTGGATGAGCAGAGAGATCTCGGTGTCCATGTACATAGATCCCTGAAAGTTGGCACCCAGGTTGATAGGGTTGTTAAGAAGGCGTACGGTGTGTTAGCTTTTATTGGTAGAGGGATTGAGTTTCGGAGCCATGAGGTCATGTTGCAGCTGTACAAAACTCTGGTGCGTCCGCATTTGGAGTATTGCGTGCAATTCTGGTCGCCGCATTATAGGAAGGATGTGGAAGCATTGGAAAGGGTGCAGAGGGGATTTACCAGAATGTTGCCTGGCATGGAGGGAAGATCTTATGAGGAAAGGCTGAGGGACTTGAGGCTGTTTTCGTTAGAGAGAAGAAGGTTAAGAGGTGACTTAATTGAGGCATACAAGATGATCAGAGGATTGGATAGGGTGGAAAGTGAGAGCCTTTTTCCTCGGATGGTGATGTCTAGCATGAGGGGACATAGCTTTAAATTGAGGGGAGATAGATATAGGACAGATGTCAGAGGTAGGTTCTTTACTCAGAGAGTAGTAAGGCCGAGGAATGCCCTGCCTGCAACAGTAGTGGACTCGCCAACACTAAGGGCATTCAAATGGTCATTGGATAGACATATGGAGGATAAGGGAATAGTGTAGATGGGCTTTAGAGTGGTTTCACAGGTCGGCGCAATATCGAGGGCCGAAGGGCCTGTATTGCGCTGTAATGTTCTATGGGCCAGAGGTCCATTCTGGGATCTTCCCTTCCAGTTATAACACCAACTAAGGTTGTAACGCAGGATTGCTTATTAGTTTACTCCCTTTAAACAGAACCACTAAATTAAACCTATTTAAATTTACACCTTATTTCTAATATTTAGCAAAACAAATACAGCTTTTCTAAAACTACCTGTTTTCCTGACACAGGATCAAGCTGTCACAGGAGATTCATTTTAGGATTTCAGCTGTCGTGCAGACACTAGCACTCTTGACTCCGAATCAGAAAGTTGTAGCTTCAAGCTCTTTTCCAGAGACTTGAGCATGAAATCTAGAATGACAGTTCAAAGCAGCACGGAGGGAGTGTTGCACTATGAGAGATGGAGCCTTTTGGTTGAACATTGAGCTACAACTGGTTGTCGGGTAGATGTAAAAATATCCTATGACATTATTTTTAAAAAGAGCGGAGGAGCTGATTGCTCTTCAAACTTGTACTGCTTTAAATGTGAGAAAATGCGAAGTTGTTCACTTTGGCAGGAAGAATGAAAAAGCAGACTATTGTTTAAATGGAGAACGACTGCAGAATTCTGGGGTGCAGAGGAATCTAGGCGTCCTCGTGCATGGGTCATAAAATGTTATATGCAGGTATGGCACGTAATCAACAGGGTTAATGGAATGTTATCCTTGATCATGAGAGGAATTTAACATAAAAATAAGTATGTTGTGTGTCAGTTATACAGGGTATTGGTAAGACCACATCTTGAATACTGTGTAGTTTTGGTTTCCTTATTTAAGGAAGGATGTACATGCGTTGGAGGTAGTTCAGAGGAGATTTACTACATTGATAACTGGAATGAGTGGGTTGTCTTACGATATGTTGGACAGGGTGAGCATATTCCCACTGGAGTTTAGAAGAATGCTAGATAACTAAGTATACATGATCCTGAATACTCTTGACAAGGTGGACATGAAAAGGATGTTTCCTCTTGTGGGGTATGGTTTAAAAATTAGGGGTCACCCTTATAGGACAGGAATAAGGAGAAATGTGCAATTTTGGAACTCTGCCTCAGGAACCGATGAAAGCAGGGTCATTGAATATATCGAAGGCAGAGGTAGATTCTTGTTAGGCAAGGGAATCAGGCATTATTGGAGGAACATGGGAATGTGGAACTCGAAACACAAACAGATCAGCCATGATCTTATTGAATGGTAGAGCAGGCACAAGGGTCAAATGATCCACTTCTGCTCCTCTTTAATTGAATTCAAATCCCACCAGCTGCCATGGTGGGATTTGAACCCATCTCCAAAGGATTAGCCTGGGCATCTGGATTACTAGTCCAGTGATGTTAACACTACATCACTATCTCACCACAGACCAAGCCTATCTTACAACTTCCACTTTTTAAACTTTGTTGGAAAACATTTTGTGGAAAACATTTTGTTGAAAGCATTTTCAATATAAACATAACCAAGTACAAAAGCCAACCACGGCAACAAGAAACAAACGCCTCCCTCCCTGCATCCCCCTCCCTACCCCAACAAACATCTCCCACTCACTCCACTGCCACCCCGGCACCCACTCTTTTCCAATTTTTCACCCTACCTGCCCCACCCAGACGAAAGATAAACGGAAACAGCTCTCCCCGATGACTCAATACGACTTAAAGAAATTGATGAACAGCTTCCACCTCGAGGTGAACCCCTCCTCCGAACCTCGAATGGCGAATTTGATCTTTTCCAATTGCAGAACTCTACCAAATCGCTCACCCATACCTCTGCCTTCAGAGGCTCAGAGTCTGGCCAGCACAACAAATCAGTCTCTGGGGTATCAGGGAGGCAAAGGCCAACATGTCAGCCTCTCTCCCCACCTACACTCCCGGATCCTCTGACACACCAAATATCACCACCGCCAGACTCGGAACCAACTCATCCTGGACACCGTCATGTGGGCCCTGAGCACCACCTAAAATTGGATAAGGCCTAGTCTTGCACACAACGAGAATGCATTCACCCTCCGCAGACCTTCATTCCATGCTCTGGCCCCCAATGCTTGATTCAAACCCTCCGCCATTGAGCATCTTCCTCTTCAACAGCTCCCCATGTATATCCGCAAACTTGTATTCCCCCAACTCATCCTCGAACAGTAGCCTATCCTGCAGCAACAGGGTGGTAACATCGAAAACAACTGCACCTCCTTTCTCATGAAGTCCTAAACCTGCAGATATCTGAATCCATTCCCCTTCAGCAACTGATATGGCTCCTCCAACTTCTTCAGGCCTGCAAACTTCCCTCCCACAAACAAATACCCAAAATATTCTATCCCCAGCTGCCGCCACCTCTGGAAACTCACATCCGACCCTGCCTGAGCAAACCTATGATTATCAGAAATCGACACACACAAATACGCCTTCCAATCCAAAGTGCTGCCGACACTGGTTCCAAACCCTCAGTGCTGATACTACCACCGGGCACGTGAAGTACTTGGCCGGCAAGAATGGAAGTGGTGTCAACAACAGTGCCCTCAGGCTGGTCCCCTTACACGAGGCTGCCTCCATCAACTCCCAAACTGACTGCTCCTCCACCGCCCATTTCCTAACCATTGCAATATTAGCTGTCCAGTAGTAGTGACAAGCTTGGAAACGTTAAACCCCACCCCCCTCACCCACGGAGCCTTCCCCACCCACACAGCCTCAAGATCATCCAATTAGCCTTCCTAAAAAAGGACTTGGCACAAAAATCAAGAGGTTTAGGAATGACGAATGTGATATAAAATAGTTAGTTTAAATATTAGTTACAGTAATGTAGATGTAGGCCAGTTTAAAATTCTAGTGAGTTCACAAAGGACAAAGCACAACGGATTTCAGAAAGCATGGCAAGGAAGGGTGGAGGGGTGTTTGGTAGAGATGGGGAAAAGGATGCTGGGTAACAAGAAGCCCAGGGTTAAGGAATGAGAAGTGAGCCAATTAGGATGTATGGCCAGGTCAGGAGGGGTATAGGATGATAAATTATGCACTGAAGTAAAGAATCGGAATCACAGGGTAGGGAATCATGTATGTGAAACTTGATGCCGTTTGAATATATTTGTAGAGATTCCTTTGTCTCCAATAGCACTCGGTTCGGAAGACCCCAGGAAGCAGCTTGTGTTCTGGGTCTTTGTGAAGCGAGACTTGGAAGTTGGTTAAAAATAAATAATACTATGCCTACAAATTCATCTAGAGTTTTATTGAGGCCAGACTGACGGGTAAAGAATTCAACATTTGTCAGGAATACAAACAAAAACTTCAGCAACAGTCATCTTTACCATCTGGAACCAACCCGCCAATGACAGCGCATCCCATCTCATATCAGTCTTCATTCCCTCCACCAGTCACACCATTTTCAACTTATGCAGCTGAGCCCAACTTAACGCCACGTGTATCAGTTCCCCCAACCTCCCCTCCTGTCCCTGTGCATTAATTGGGAATACCTCGCTTTTCCCCGTATATAGCTTATACCCTGTAAAGCAGCCAAACTCTCCCAAAATCTCCATAATCTTATCAAAGCTCCCAATCGGGCCTGATATATACATAGGAGATCATCCGCGTACAAAGAAACTTGCGTCTTCAGCCTCGATAGCCGCTAAGCAGCTCCACCATCTTCGGCAGGTCCTCTGAGGCCTCCTGCCTCTGCTGTTGGAACTTAGCATTCAGAAAGTCCACCAGATGCTCAGTAGACCACTGGGTGGGCAACGCTACCCCAGAACCCTTCACCATCTTTTCATCT
This sequence comes from Scyliorhinus torazame, assembly GCF_047496885.1. Taxonomy (NCBI): domain Eukaryota; kingdom Metazoa; phylum Chordata; class Chondrichthyes; order Carcharhiniformes; family Scyliorhinidae; genus Scyliorhinus; species Scyliorhinus torazame. The sequence continues at coordinate 137,640,829 of NC_092714.1, forward strand.
GTTGCACATGGCACATCGAATAACCTCTCGGCCAGGCTGCTGCCTTTTACTCATTACACTCCTCGTCTGGTAAGCCATAAACCAACCCCACCAATGGGAGCACGACTATTTCTCAGTGTTCATGCACCTCACACCAGCAAACACGCCCTTAAATTGGGTGAAAAAGGACCAAGCAATTCCACCTCCAGTGGGAGCCACCAAATAAATGTGCGACTACTCACTCCAAGACCGCCACGGAAACCTTCCAAGTTTTAAACTTGTGTTGTGATTCCGATTCTTTACTTCAGTGCATAATTTATCATTAATTTCACCAATTCACTTAAATGTGTGCTCTTCAGCATCACTTGACTCAAAAAATATTGATATCTGGGATCATCATATTTGTCCACACTTGTACCCTCTCAAAATCAATTCTATCCTTCTCATCAGCACTGGATGAGGCACTAAACGGAGGCTCCATGTATCTTTTGAAGTGGATGTAACAATCCTACAAGACTATTCAAAAAGGAGCAGGGAAATTTCCTTCATGTCCTGGTCAACATTTAGCTCTCAACCAACACCATTAAAAGCAGATTCACTGCTTGGTTTATTTTATTGCAATTGTTTGGGTCTTGCTATGTGTATTTTGGTTGACATATTTGCTATGTGAAAGTGACTCTTCTTCAGAAATGATTGACTGTGAAGAACTTTGGGATATTGAGGACATGAAAAGTACGATATTAATGCATGTTGTTTCATGTTTTCAACCACTAGATCTCAAAACTGATTGAAGGATTTTCCGACAGCAGTTTAAAACTTACAGGTCTAAGGTCTCCAGGGCCTTTTAAAAAATATTTTTAATTTAGTCATTTTTCAATCTGCAAAAAATTCTCCTGAATTTAGTGAACTTACAAATATCTCATTTAAAATGTCATTATTTTTGTTCTATACTTTAAGCCACATTATGAAACTTATTTGGATCAGGTCCTTTGTCTATTTTCATAGTATGACTTCAGCTTCATCTTAGTTTTGGACAAGTCCATTGGCCTGGATAAGACAGTCAATACTACCATGGTAACTGCTTCTGAAAATGTTGAAGCACCTCTGGTTTCTGTCAAAGCTAGGGATTGCTGATCAATGTTCTAAGCCACAGGATGGATATGACAGCAGCTATATGCTTTCAAGCATGTGTTAGTTTACCACTAATTAAAGGTAATCAGAAAGTCTTGGAAACAATCAAGAAAGGGTGATTTTCTTTGCTCAGCTAGAACAGTTTTGCTGGAGGAATTTGGTGCCAAGAACCTTTGGTCCTGGTTTTTATTCAAAGATAACTACTGTTGAAGATTGTGCCAAACCCAAGGTGCTTAATTTAAATAATTTGGATGGAAAATCATCCCAGTGTTGAGGTTTTGTTGTGCCAATCACTCACTCAAAACTAGTGTTGAGTCACCATTGGACCAAATCAATCTAAGTTTCTGACCAGCACTGAAGGAGGCAAGATAGGGATAGTAGAATAGATGAAAGGATACTATAGTATCAGGTACCATGGTACTGGGATGGTGGAATAGATAGCATAATAGTTGGAAAACACCCAAGAATGCTGTATCTATAATTTGACCTGAAGCTGGAGATATCCTTCTTGACAAACTTGCAACATCTTTGCACCTGGAACTAACCTTAGACATCATTAATAGAGAGCGAAACCTTCCACTGAACAAGACTTTTGTCATGTTTGAAGAATATTCACACTCTTGAAAATCCAACTGCGTCGAGAACAATTCAAGTAGGCAACCACAGATATTGTTCATTTGGATTGGATGTTAATATTAAAAGTGGGAAACATCATTGACGAGAGAAGAATCTCACCGAGGAACCACTGCCTCACCCAGAATCACATTGCATTAAGTGTCTGCGAAGCAGTTCGAAATGACGACTCAATTTTTACTTCCTAAATGCATAGTACTTATTTTAAAATAGGTTTTAGGCCTTAAAATTTAATAACACCTGAAAGCAGGCACAAGCATCACAACTGATTTCAATGCAGATAGCACACAAACTTCATGCTTCCTACTCATTAGATGATCTGGAGTTGAGGACCAACTGTAATGTGCCAAAGTTCACAGATGACACCAAGATGAGTGGTAGAGCCAAGTGTGTAGAGGACACTGAAAGTCTGCAGAGGTACAGATAGTTTAAGTGAGTGGGAAAAGAACGGTAAATGCAGTTCAATGTTGATAAATGTAAGATCATCCATTTTGATAGGAATAACAGCAAAATTGATTAATTAAATGGTAAATAATTGCAGCATGCTGCTGTGCAGAGGGATCTGGGTGACCTTGTGTGAATCACAAAAAGTTGATTTGCAGGTGCAGCAGATAATTAAGGAGGCAAATGGAATTTTGTCCTTCATTGCTAGAGGGATGGAGTTTAAAAGCAGAGAGGTTATGTTGCAGCTGTATAGGGTGCTGGTGAGGCCACACCTGGAGTAGTGTGTGCAGTTTTGGTCTTCTTACTTGAGAAAGGATGTACTGGCACTGGAGGGTGTGCAGAAGAGATTCACTAAGTTGATTCCGGAGCGGAGAGGATTAGTTTAAGAGGAGAGACTAAGTAGATTGGGACTATACACATTGGAATTCAGACGAATGAGGGGGGTCTTATAGAAATGAAGGGAATAGATAGGAGAAAAGCAGGGAGGTTGTTTCCACTGGCATGGCCTCAAAATGAGCAGATTTCGGACCGACTTCACCCAAAGAGCCGTGAATCTGTGTAATTCCCTGCTCAGTGAAGCAGTTGAGGCTACTTTGTTAAATGTTTTTAAGGCAAAGGTAGATAGATTTTTGAACAGTAAAGGAATAAAAGGTTACGGTTAGCGGGCGGATAGGTGGAGCTTATGATCTTATTGAATGGCAGAGAAGGCTCAAGGGGCCAGATGGCCTACTCCTGCTCCTAGTTATGTTACATGCAGTTAGCGTTAAGCAGGCCACTGAATGGTTTCACGAAGGAGCAAAGGACGCCGAATCATGAGAGTCTAGCATCACTTAAGAGTAGCCAACAATACTGGCTGCAGTTAAGTGCTGGAATTGTCTAGGATAAGAGTTTCCAACCAGGAAGAACACTGAAAAATGATGCAACAGAGCAGACAACACGCTCCAAAGTTCTCCAACACAGCACTGGAGGCCTCAGTGCAGGAAGAGTAAGATGCTTCATCCACAGGAGACTGCAGATGTTCAAGCAGGCAAGGACTGCGGTACATCTATGAATTTCATGTGGTGCCCATAAAGTAAGGTGTGCATGTTTAATGGCACCCTGTACCATGGGCGAGCTTATTATCATGGTGAAGCCACTGTTCGCTCCTCCTGCTTCTCTCCAGTAAGAGAATGCAATATATTCCCACCTCTTTGCATGTAAGGTGACAGTGATCTTTCTTATACAATAGTGGATGGCAAATAGATATACTGGAGATGTCACCTGCCCCAGGCTGGAAGGAATCCCATGTAAAGATGATGATGGCTACGGTCACCCTTATATCTATTGACATTGCCATCTTCACTCCGCTCTGCAAAATTTGGAAATTTCAGTGAGCACCATTTTGTGAAACAAAGAAATGCAAATAGTTATGTGCTGAGGCCTAGGTTCGAGAATTGCTATTTAAAGCTTGTGTGGATATGGACTCCTACTGAAAGCCCTCCCCCTCTTCAAACAGTTCGTCCTCCTCTATATTGTCTCTGCTAACTCTCCATCATGTTGCAAGCCCAGGCTAGAAACTAACACCCATGACTGGGAGTAACTGAGCGGAACCCTTGAAATGGGAGCCATGTTACATACCACATCCTGTAGACTTCAACTACCTAGCAGTACAAGCCACCAAACACTTCTACTTACTTAGCAATAGGCTGTCGACATCAATCAGCAACTCACCTGAAAGCACTTGATTCCTTTAAATGTCACTGGTGGTGAATCCGTCCTGTTACTTAATATATGTTCAGCTGTATAAGGTTGAGAGGGCATTAGCTGAAGCATTCAGCTTGAACATGGCACTGCTGGAGTTAAACCAGTGTCACACACTGGATGACATCACAATATGCCTACTTTGCACTCTTCCGGCACATGCTCCCAGCACCAATCTAACGGTCCACCCGAAATGGCACACATAGCACTGAAAATACGAGTGCTGTAAGCAACTGAGTTTTGAGGTCATATTTTCACTGGACTCTACATTATGAATGTACTATTAGATGAGCACTAATTACTTCAGTTTCTATCACCTAATTTCTGTCAACACATGAAACTCATTTTGACTAACTAGAGTTCACAACAGATTTGAACTTTGCTTTTGTATCTCAACAGTTGACCACATTCAGACCAAAAGATTTGGCAATTATATAGTTCCATAAAATGCATCAAAATTAGCAGAATTCATTCGTGGTTCAACAATCAATAAAGGTCTAAGCCAACAAAGAAGAAATGTTTGGTTGGTTTGATAAGCAAATCAGCTTTTCTTACACTACTGGTTCTAAACACGGTCAAAAAAAATCTTTGAGTTTTTATGAATTCATGTAAATGATAGGACTGTTTTCTCAGTAAATATCCTATCTTTCTAAATCAAGTAATGCTCAAAGGCAGACATGCTGAACAATCTGGGACTAGAATACCTTTGATGACTCATCCTTTTTGTGTGTGAAATAAGTCAGATGTGATAGGTCTCTAATAAAGTAAGTCCATCCACCTGGCTCCAATAGACTCTAACAGTGAGCATTTTTCACTATCTACAAAACCAACATAAACCAATTAAAAAATTCAATTATGCAGAAACTGCTACTAAAACTACATTAGGGGCAGCACAGTGGCGTAGTGGTTAGCACAGCTGCCTACGGCGCTGAGGACCCGGGCTCAAATCCCAGCCCTGGGTCACTGTCTGTGTGGAGTTTGCACATTCTCCCCGTGTCTGCGTGGGTTTCACCCCCACAACCCAAAGATGTGCAAGGTAGTTGGATTGGCCGCGCTAAATTGCCCCTTAATTGGAAAAAATAATTGTGTACTCTAAATTTATTTTTTTAAAACTACAACACGGCGTGTTTTACTCATGATTTTCACAAATTGTAATCTGAAAACCCAATTTCCCCTCAAAGGAAGATTTCAAATAAAGCAGAGGATTCTTGAGCACCTTGATTCTGCAGCTCATAACTTAAGAAAACAACTTTAAAAAATCTTCCAAATTAGGGAACGTCTTCTGAGCTGGGCATTGAATCACAGTTTCTATGTCATTCAGCTTCATTTCCACTACCATTCATTGACAGCAAAATCTTAAATACATTATTCAACATTAAATATATCAGTGTACATTTTAGAGCACTCAAGCCCTGTGTCAACATGCCGAGTCTCTGATCAATAACTTGGATAATGTTGATGTGGAGTTATGTCCACATCATGTAGTGATGTGTCCTAATGTTGGATAATGTTGGCAGTCATCATTTTCCATTCCTCTGAGAGCATCTCAGCGAACGCCGGGTCCAGAGACTGCCCAAGGATCGAGTCACCATATTAAAATAGCAGCTCCAATCCCGCTGAATCCGACTGCGCACTTTTATCGACAGATTTCTTCATTTTTTTGGCATATTCTCATCAATACTAACCTAGAAGTCTTCTAGGGATGCAACATCAGATCATGGATTACGCAAATCTGTACCAGACAACCAGAATAAATGGCAGATTATAAAGAGTGGCGCCAGAACCCTTGGAAAAGCGGCTTTTCTTGCACCCGCACTATGTGGTTTCCCCCCTCCCTGACTTCTCGTAATACACACGATACAACCCCCGTTAAGACCATGGATTTAAATTTTCAACAATGCATTAAATTTTTGAAATTGGCTCACACATAAATTTGTACCACTAGATGGAGCTTCACCAACAGGGACATTTTGCTTTGTCCTTAATAAAGTAAATGTGCATTCCATTGAGGTCACATGGTTTATTTCTGTTAAGCAACCATCGGTATTCAACTACTTGTCCGGTTGATCAGAACCCTGACTTTTCAAAACTTGATTCATAATTGATGCATCATTTTATTCAGCAAACTATAAAGGAAACTAAACACACTGATTGATTATGCAAGGTTTATACCATGCAAATTAAATCTAAACAATGTTGGAGAAATCCAGTTAGTCCCAAAGCCCTAAAAGACAACGCCTTGATGTTCTTTGTTTATTTAAATTATCAAGGTTGCAGTGTTGCTACATGCAGACTTTGTAATCAAAGTCAATTTATTTACACTACGCTATAAATTGTGAATTCTTAAGTATGCCAAAAAAGCATTAGATCAAAAAAGTATTAGATCAAATAACTACAATATACAGAACTAATGGACTTCCGGTTGCGGCGATGCGGAGCTAAGCCGCACGTTTCGGCAGCTCCCTCCATAACGGACTTTTGGGCTCTCCGGAGGAGCCCTAACGGAAATTGTTTTTGACTAAATCCCGTGTGGGAAGGTGAAGTAAGGTCCCCCTTCCGTCGTATGGAGGGGATTAGCAGTGGAACGGCCAAAAAAGCTCTGGAGCAGCAGCAGAAACGAGGGGGAAAAATCAAGATGGCGGAGGTCGGAGATCGAGCAGCATGGGGGCCGGACCAGCAGGAGTTTCTCAGGCGCTGCGTGGAGGAGCTTAAAAAGGAGGTGCTAGCGCCAATGCTGTTGGCGATCGAGGGGCTGAAGGAGACCCAGAAGGCCCAGGCGGTAGAGCTCCGAGAGGCGAAGGACAAAACTAACGAGAACAAGGATGTGATCTTGGGCCTGGTGGTGAAGATGGAGACGCACGAGGCACTGCACAAGAGGTGGGCCGAGAGACTCGAGGTCCTGGAGAACAGGTCGAGGAGGAAGAATCTCCGGATTCTGGGTCACCCCGAAGGAGTGGAGGGGGCTGATGCCGGGGCGTATGTGAGCACGATGCTCCATTCGCTGATGCGTGCGGAGGCCTCTCCGAGCCCCCTGGAGCTAGAAGGGGCTCACCGGGTCCTGGCGAGGAGACCCAAGGCTGGCGAGCCGCCACGAGCGATAGTGGTGAGGTTCCATCGCTTCACGGACAGAGAGAGTGTCCTGAGATGGGCCAAGAAGGAGCGGAGCAGCAGATGGGAGAATGCGGTGATCCAAGTATACCAGGACTGGAGCGCGGAGGTGGCAAAGAGGAGAGCTGGCTTCAACCGGGCCAAGGCAGTGCTGCAATACACAGAACTACTGAAAAACACGACCGTCTCCAACCCTCTCTAAAAAGTATGTGCGAGTGAGGGAATGAAAAAATCTACACAAGAGGATTAGCCAGAGTGTGTGCAAGACAAACATAATTAGGATTATTGCTCTTCTCAATTGGTAGGGAAATAGAGATGCCCTGTTGAAACACAGGAATCGACATTAAAAAACATTAAATGAGGGGGCCTGTGTGGGTCAATAGATTAGGGACTGCCTTTTTATTATTATTATTACCTCAGAAATCTGGGATTAATACAGCCCAAACTGATGGCAAGAACTTATTTTCTTGTCTTCTCGTTTTGGACAGCTGGTAAAGGCATTGTGCTCCTTTCAATAACTTTAAACTTTATATTACCTAGTGATTCAGTACAGCTGCAGCAGTAGCAATTAAGTACAGTGGTTAGCAACTCAAACAGCTTGCATCTGCATCGGACCTACTAGTTGCTTAAAGTTTCTTTTTTTAAAATCATTTTTAAATGATTTTATTGTTTTTCACATTTTATGTTTCACATTTGAGTTCATAAGTTAAATTACATGCTGCACCCGCGCGGATAGCAAAACAGAAAAAATAAAAAGGAACAAATTGAAATAATAAAACAAGATCAACAAAGGGAGCAAAAGAAAACAAACATAAAAGAAAGACAAAGAAACAGAATTCCTCACGTATTTACAGGTCATTGTAAATACAGATCCCTCCCACTGTGGCCATGGTCCCCCTTTTGCCAGTCTGCCTCTGTTATGTCCCTCAGTGTGCCCGGCGATTATTAACAGGTGCGTCTTTACCATTTACTTTGGTTTTCAATGTGCCCTCGGATGTAGATCGGGAGGGATCTGAATAGGAAGAGGAACCTGGCCAGTACGTTTATTTTGATAGTCTGCACTCTCCCTGCCAACGAGAGTGGGAGTGCGTCCCACCTCTGCAGGTCTATTTTGACTTCCTCCACCAGAGTAGTCAGGTTTCATTTGTGGATCCGTGTCCAGTCATGCGCTACTTAGATACTCAGGTAGTGGAATCTAGTTTGGGCTTGTTTGAACATTAGTCCCACCAGCTCTGTCCCTCCTCCCTGCAGGTTCACCGGGAAGATTTCACCTTTGCTCAGGTTGGGTTTGTAGGACAGCATGGTGGCACAGTGGTTAGCACTGCTGTCTCACGGCGCCGAGGACCTGGGTTTGATGCCGACACTGGGTCACTGTCCGTGTGGAGTTTGCACATTCTCCCCGTGTCTGCGTGGGTCCCACCCCCACAACCCAAAAAGATCTGCTGGGTAGGTCAATTGGCCACGTTAAATTGTCCCTTAATTGGGGAAAAAAAGAATTGGGTTTGTAGCCCAAGAAAGCGCCAAACTCCTTCAGGAGCTTCATTACCACTTCCATGCTGGCCCAGGGGCTCAAGATGTAGAGAAGGACATCTGCAGAGTGAGAGACTCTATGCTGTCTTCCCTCCGGATACCTCTCCAGCCCTTCGCCATTCTGGCGCGATTGCTAGAGCAAACAGCAGCGGGGACAGCGTCATCCCTAGCTCGTGTCTGTGTAGCTAGAAGTATTTTGAGCTGGTGGTGTTAGTCCATATGCTCGCCATGGGACCACGGTACAGTAGTTTCACCCAGGAAGTGAACCCTGGCCCGAACCAAACCTTCCAGTTCATCTATGAGGTACCTCCAATTGACTCTGTCGAAGACCTTTTCTGCTCCCAGGGATTTGATCACTTCTGGTGTTCTCTCCCCGGAGGGGGTCATCATCACGTTCAGCAGGCACGTGATATTCGATGTTAGCTGCCTGCCCTTGAGAAAGTAGTCTGGTCCTCGGTGACGACCTCCGGCATGCAACTCTCCAGCCGTTTAGCCACAGTTTTTGCGTCGATATTGAGTAGCGAGATGGGCCTGTAGGACCCGCACTCAAGTCATGTCCTTGTCCTTTTTGGGTATCAGCGAAAGAGGTTTGTGCTATTGTTGGTGGCAGGGAGCCCCTTACCAGTGAGTCTGCAAACATCTACTGCAAATGTGGGACCAGTGCTATCGTGAACCTTTTGTAGAAGTCTGCCGGGAATCCATCTGGCCCCGGGTCTTTTCCCACCTACGTGGAGTTGATACTCTCCATGACTTCTCCCAGCTCTAATGGCGCTTTCAGGCTCCTTCTGCTGTCTTCTCCCATGACTGAATGCCCAGTCCATCAAGGAACTGCTTCATCCCAGAATCCCCCAAGGTGGGGTTCAGAGGTGTACAGCCCCCGGTAGAGGGTCAAAGACCTCGTTGATCCTTTTTGGCGTGGCGATTGCCTTGTTGTCCCTAATCTATGCTATTCCCCTCATGGCTGCGTACTCTCTCAGCTGAGCCAGCAGGCAGCTGGCTTTGTCTCCGTGATCATAAAAGGTCCCCCGTGTCTGGTGGAGATTGTGTCCTGCTTTCCCCATGGAGAGCAGGTCAAAGTCCATTTGTAGCTTCTTCCTCTCCGCCAGTAGCTCTAGAGTTGGGGCCGTGGAGTACTGCCAGTCCACCTCCAGTATGGAGTGGATCAGTTGTTGCCTAGGTGCCCTCTCTTTCTGATCTTTGCACGTATTGTAAGCGATAATTTCCCCTCTTATCAGTGCCCCAATGCCTCCCAGAACGTGGAGGATGAGACTTCCTCGTTCTGGTTGTTGGTAACTTACCAGTCTATGGCTTGTGATATTCGTCCGCAGATGTATTGTCGGCAAGGAGGGCCGTGTGCAGCCTCCATGGAGGGATGTTGAGCTTGGCCTGTCTCCAATCTCACATCCATGTAGTGTGGAGAATGGTTGGAGATTACCATTGCGGAGTACTCCACTCCTACTACCCCTGGGAGCACCGTTTTCCCCACTACAAAAAAGTTGATCCTGGTGTAGGCCCTTTGTACCTGCGAGAAAGAGAATAACTCCTTCTCCCCTGGTGTGTGAACCTCCAAGGGTCCACTGCCCCCATCTGTTCCATGAACACGGCCAGTTCCTTTGCCATGTTCGATTTTTTTCCCCAATTTGGGTTTCGATCTATTAGTCTGTGGTCCTGAATGCAGAAGGTCCTGCCCCATGATGAGTCGGTGTGTGTCAATGTCGGGGAATTCCACCATGGTCCTTTTTACGAATTCCGCGTCATCCCAGTTGGGAGCATACATGCTTACAAGAACCACTGGTGCCCCAGAACCTTAACGTACCGTCCCCCTTGGTCCATAACCATCCTTGTCACTGTAAATACTGTCCACTAATTGAGCAGTGTGGCCACCCCCCTTGTTCCGTAGCACGATTGGTAAGTCTGTCCCACCCAATTCTTTCTGACCGCAGTAGGTCCTTCGCCCTCATGTGGGCTGGAGGAAGACTATGCCGGCTTTCATATTTTTCCGATGAGTGAAGACTCTGGATCTTTCACTGGGCCGTTAAGTCCTCTGACATTCCAGGTGACTATTCTGGTGGGGGGTTTCTGACCCCCTCCCCTGCTGCGGGCTCAACCATACTTACCTTGTGGATGCGCCTCTCCACTCCGGGGTTTCCCTTTATTAGGGGCTATCCTAAACGGCCGTGGTGACCGTACTCACCATGAGGCTCGGCCACTGCGCTCTGGGGTTTCCCTTGGTTCAAGGGCCACCCAAGATGGCTGCCATCTAGGTGTATGCCATGTGGGTGTGTCCCTGCACTCCTTTGTTTGAGTGCCCTCCAAAATGGCTGTTTGCAGTGCCCGTGTGTTCCTTGCTGCCAGGTGCAATCTGTCGTAGCCAGCCTAGCGCCCTTACCCCTTGGGTCTGTCTCCTCCTCTGTTTCTCCCCCCCCCCCCCCCCCATGTCCCTCAGCTTCTCTCTCCCCCCTCCGCCCCCCCCATGTCCCTCAGCTTTCCCCCCCCCTCTCCTGTGGTATTCTCTCTCCTGTCATCAGGCACCCTGTCCCCAACAGGAGATTTCCCCCCCCCCCCCCCCCTCTCTCATTCGTACTTCCTAGTGCTAGCTCACCTGCTAGGGTGGTGTTGCCCCTCCCCCACCACCCTCACTTCCCCTCCAACCTGCTATTCTCACCTCCTCCTTTGAGACTCAACATTGGATTTTAAAACAAGGCGGTTCAGTCCTCCGCAATAGTCTCTCCGTGCTTCGTAGTTCAATACAATAAGGTATCTGGTTCATTTCTGGTTACATTGTCTCCTCAGCCCATGCTTGTGAACAAACCCATCCACGTCAGACAGTGCGGTGAAATAGTATTCCCTGCCCTGGAAAGTCACCCAGAGCTTGACGGGGTACAGCATTCCGAAACGCACATCGTTTTTATAAAGGGCTGCCTTGGCTTTGTTAAATTCTGCCCGGTGCTTGGCCAGCTCTGCTCCAATGTCTTGTATACACCGGATCAAGTGACCCTCCCAATTGCAGGACTTTTGTCTCGTCCAGTTTAAGATCCTTTCCCGATCTTGGTACCAGTGCGGCTTTGCAATGATGGCCTGGGCTGTTCCCCGGCCTTGGGCTGTGGCCGGAGTGACCCGTGAGATCTGTACACTTCTGGGGGTTTGGGGAAGCTTTCCCTTCCAACCAATTTGCCGAGTAGTCCATAGGGTTCTTGCCCTCGGTTCCTTCTGTTAGGCCCAAAATGTGGAGGTTCTGGCGGCCGATTTTCTTGGTCCTCGACCTTCCCCCTTAGTGTCCCTTGTGTTGCCACCAATCTTGCCACTTCCATCTCTAGTGAGGTGATCCGATCACTCTGGTTAGTTGTGGCCTTCTCCAGCTCCTTGATTATCACTTCCTGCATCTCCAGCCGCCTTTTGGTTTTCTCCAACGCTGCTTGCAAGGTGCCCAGCACCTCCACTACCGCCACCTTTACCGTTGCCATCATTTCCATCTTAATGTCATCCTTGAGCTCTTGGGAGATCCTGCGTTAGAAATTCCTTCCATTTTTTCGTCGAGGGGAGGATTTTCCCTCTGAAGTGAGGCCGGGGCCTTGTAGCCCCACATACTTGCCATCGCCTCGGTCTTCTTCTCACAGCTCTTACCGACTTCGCCGTCTCTTCGGCCCCGAGGGTTGCTGCTACTAGGGATGCGTTGGTGGTGTTGGGGAGGATGGTGAGGGTTTTTTCCCCACAGATTTAATGTACTTTTTGGGTTGAGAATGGCCAAATTTGCGTTTCCAGGAGGAGAGCCACCTTTAGTACGTCCGCTCAGCATATCCCAGTCACCGGAAGTCCGTTGCTTACAGTTTCCATGAGGTTATTCATGAAGGCCCACCTTCTCAACCTTCCCCTCGCCTGAGGTGTGGCGATCCTCAGATTAAATCACCATCAATCAGCTCTTTCCCTCAAAGGGGAAAATAGCCTATGGTCATCTGGGACTATTGTGACTTTACCTTACCTTTACAGTTTCCATCCTTTCCCTACTACCTTTACAGTATCCATCCTTTCCCTACTAAACGTTTGCAAGTCCCGATCCTCTCTCACCTGTTTTGGTCCCACTCCTATGCCTCTTTTCTTTCCCCCTTTCTCCTCATACCTTCCAATTCCACCACCTTGGTCTATCAATTTCTCTAAATCTACCCTCTAAGATCTACCTTTACCTGACTACTATGCCCCTGTGCAACACTATGAGTGATACTCTGTTCCCATTTCATTGCTTGGAAGCTACCTAACATTCCCTAACCTATGGGCTTAAATGGTTCAAGTTTTTATGAACACTGCAACTTTCTCTTAGAAAATATTGAAAGTATAATGTCAGCAGCAAATTTCATGTTATACCACCATTCATGGTCAGCCTTTTAATCTTCAAGTGCATTCTGCTACTCAACTGAGTTTCAATCAAATCAGCTAGTCATTTATTTCTCTTCTATTTCATGAGCTTTAGCCTTCTCTAAAATGTGAAGAATTGATTAAAAGCCTTCGAAAACATTATATCGGCTACCTTTTCAAAGAATTCTCATATTCAACTGCTTTTAAAACAATGCTAGTCATTGGTGTTTTTGGATGATCAATAACATCCCACAAAATATGCTCAAGTACTTCACACGACAGATGTCAGTCTGATCATTATTTCCTGATACATTGCTTTCTTGAGAAACAGGATAACATTTCATACCTTTCTATTGTTAGGACCAGGTGAGAAGGGGTGAACTGGCTCCCCTCGATTCAACCTGCTCAGTTGGTCACAACAAAGGCTTAAGTGTCTTTTTCACGAGGATATCCCTTTTCCAAATCAGATAGTGTTTAACTATTTAAGCTGTGAGCAATAAGAAGCCAACCAAACAAGGTTTTCTTCAGTGAAAGACAAATTTATTGACCATTAAACCCGACAAAAATAATAAAAATGCAATGTTAAGCATTCCGTTTGTCGTTCCTAGACGCGCACACAGGCATCAGTCCAATAATAAAAAAGATACAAGAATATACAGTTAACTGTCTTTTGATTGTCCTTGAGGCACAGATTTTAAATGGCCAGGGGGGCGCGGGGGGTGTCAGGAGTCCGGTGCCAACTCATCCATGGTGGAGGTCGTTGATCTTCTGGTCTCCTGGTCACACTCCCCAAGCTAACAGCCGCTTGTCACTTCCTCCCAGGTGGCACTGACTGCCCTGTAGCTGACACTCAGATTCTCGGGGCAAGAGGGCATCCCGTCTGGCCACGACTGTGTTCAGTAATCTGCCTAGGTCAGCATCCCCAAATCGTGGGGCTGGTCTTCTCGGTAGCATAACTGCGAGCTAAGTGGAGTTAACTGTGCAGGATTGGTTTAAGTGCTGCTCTCCCTTGTTAGCGGGAGGGGGGCGTTGGTGAGCTCGGTTCCGATGAATCAGTTGTTGGGACCATAATTTGCGGTGTGAAGCCCATGGGGCCTCATTAAGTGGACACATTAATGTTTTATAGTGGTGATGGCCTCGCCATGTCCAGCGTCGGGAGGATTGCGGCATTTTCCATTGGCTACCACGCTTGGAAACCTTTTGGTTAAATCGCCCCCAAAGTGTATACCTTTTACTCCTCAGGGACGTACCTTCCAGCCATGATTTATAGATCTATATCTATAACCAGTCTTAAAGTTGTCACTCTTCCCTCGGCATACTTTCAACATTGGTCCAACTACAAATATACCTCTTGTACATTATGTATATCACCTTATATATCACCTTCAAATTAACTGAACTGAAAGGATCAACTTTATTCAAATTAACTGAACTGAGAGGATCAACTTTATTCACGAGTTCCTTATGATAATGTTTTTATAGACTGATGCAAAACACAAATATTTAATTTGTTTTATTACATATTTGATCCATGCCTGGTCAACTCAAAAACGGACAGGATATCAGGCTGTCATTGTCTTTAAAAAAAACTCAATTTCTGGGAAAAGTTGATATGTGAAGCTTTGCTATTGGTATTAAATGAAACATATAAAATAGGTGCAGGCGGAGGCCATTTGGCCCTTCGAGCCTGCTCCGCCATTCAATATGATCATGGCTGATGATCCAATTCAATAGCCTGATCCTGCCTTCGCTCTATATCTTTTGATCCCCTTCGCCCCAAGTGCTTTATATAACTGCTTCTTGAAAAGATTGTTTTGGCCTCAACTGCTTTCTGTGGTAGCGAATTCCACAGGCCGAGCACTCACTGGGTGAAGTAATTTCTCCTAATCTCAATCCTAAATGGTCTATCCCGTATCCTCAGACTGTGAACCCTAGTTCTGGACCACCCCACCATCGGGAACATCCTTCTTGCATCTACCCTGTCTGCTCCTGTAAGAATTTTATAGGTTTCTATGAGATTCCATCTCACTCTTCTGAACTCCAGCAAATGCAATCCTAACCGATTCACTCACTCCTCATACGTCAGTCATGTCATTCCATGAATCGGTCTGGTAAACCTTTGTTGCACTCCCTCTACAGCAAGAACCTCTTTCCTTCGATAAGGAGACCAAAGCTGCAAATAATATTCCAGGTGTGGTTTCACCAGGGCCCTGCATAATTGCAAGACACCCCAACTCCTGTACCCGAATCCTCTCACCTATGAAGGCCAACATATAATTTGCCTTCTTTACTGCCTGTTGCACCTGCATGCTTACCTTCTGTGACTGGTGTACGAGGACATCCAGGTCTCGTTGCACATTTCCCTCTCCTAATTTATGGCCATTCAGATAATAGTCTGCTTCCTTTTGTTCCCACCAAAGTGGATAACCTCACATTTATCCAAATTATACTGCACCTGTCAAGTATTTGCCCCTCACTCAGCTATCCCAGATCACACTGAAGGATCCCTGCATCCTGTTCACAGCTCAGCCTCCCACCCAGATTTGTATCATCTGCAAATTTGAGGATATTACATTTTGTTCCCTTACCTAAATCATTAATACAGGTTGTGAATAACTGGTGTCCCAACACCGATCTCTGCAGTACACCCGCTATTCACTGCCATTTGGAAAAAGACCCGTTTATTCCCATCTGCCAACCAGTTTTCTATCCTTCTCAATACACTACCCCCAATCCCATCTTCTGCTTTAATCTCTTATGTGGAACTTTGTTGAAAACCTTCTGAAAGTCCAAATAAACCACATCCATGAGCTGTGAACAGGATGCAGGAATCCTTCAGTGTGATTTGGGCAAGCTGAGTGAGTGGGCAAATGCATGGCAGGTGCAGTATAATTTGGATAAATATGAGGTTATCCACTTTGATGGTAAAAACAGGAAGGCAGACTATTATCTGAATGGCCATAAATTAGGAGGGGGGAATGTGGAACAAGACCTGAATGTCCTCGTACACCAGTCACGGAAGGTAAGCATGCAGATGCAGGTTCATCATCTCCACAAGTAACATCCTCAAAGAATTCCAGTAGATTTGTCAAGCGTGATGTCCATATCAAAAAGTCCATGCTGACACTATCCGATCTTGCCATTGTTTTCCAAGTGCTCTGCCAATAATCCCTGATAATGGATTCTAGAATTTTCTCCACTACCGACATCAGGCTCTATTTCTAGAGCCACTTCCTTAAGTACTCTGGGATGCAGATTATCAGGCCCTGGGAATTCACCAGTCTTCAATCCCATCAATTTTCCCAATTCCATTTCTCTACTAATATTGATCCTCCTTCAGCTCCTCCTTTTCACTAAACACTGTGTTCCCCAACATTCCTGGTATGTTACTTGCATCCTCCTTTGTGAAGGCAGAACCAAAGTTTGTATTTAGTTGATCAGTCACTTCTTTGATCCCCATTATAAATTCCCCATGTTTCTAACTGTAAGGGGACCTACATTTCTCTTCACCAATCTTTTTCTCTTCACGTATCTGGCATATACAAAGCATTGGTAAGACCGCACCTGGAGTATTGTGCACAGTTTTGGTCCCCTTATTTGCGAAAAGATGTAGTGGCATTGGAGGCAGTTCAGAGGAAGTTCACTAGATTGATTCCAGAGATGAGGGACTGGATTCTCCGCCCCGCCATTTTTCTGCCCCGACCCGCCGGCCAGTCAATGGGGTTTCCCATTGTGGGACAGCTCCATGCCGTCGGGAAACCCCCGGGTGCCGGCAAAACGGAGAATCACGCCGGCAGAGAATCCCGCCCGAGGGGTTTGTCATACGAGGAGAGATTGAACAGTTAGCCCTATACTCAGTTTAGAAGAATGAAGGGAGATCTAATTGATATATACAAGATGCAAAACGGTATGGATAAAATAGACGTGGAGCTGATGCTTCCACTTACGGGGCATTCTAATGTGGTCATAATCTTCGAATAAGAGGTAGCAACTTTAAAAAATATTTGATGAAAAACTTCTCTCAAAGGGTTGTGAATCTGTGGAATTCGCTACCCCAGAGTGCGGTGGATGCAGAGACTGAGTAAATTTGAGGAGTTAGGCAGATTTTTAATTGGTAATGGGTTGAAGGGTTATGGAGAACGGGCAGGACGGTGGAGTTGAGGCCAGGATGGGATCAGCCATGATCATATTGAGGGTGTTAGATGCGGGATGCTAAATTGACTACTCCCGCTCTTGGGTCATGTGTGCAAGGGAGGAGATGCTCTGGCTGATTTCACAGTCCAGCTCTTGGTCTACAACATTATATGTAGCAGGTGAGGGACATATCAGCCAAGATAGAATGGCGGAGCAGACTTGATGGGCTGAATGGCTTAATTCTGCCCCTACGTCTTGTGAATCTGCAGAAGCTATTAGCTTCAGTTTTTATGACTGCAAGCTTACTTTATTTTCCCCTTTTACCAATCCCTTGGTCCTCCTTTACTGAATGCTAAATTGCTGGCCAATCTGTATGATTCCTGCTTGGATCTAATACTATCTCTTATTTCCTTTGTAAGTCATGGTTGCACTACCTTTCCCGTTTTACTTTTGCACCAGACAGGGATAAACAATTGCTGTAGTTCACCCATGCGCTCCTTGAACGTTTGCCATTGCCTATCCACGATCATCCCTTTAAGTAGCATTTCCCAATCCATCACAGCCAAATTACGCCTCGTATCATCGTAGTTTCCTTTCTTTAAATTCAGGACCATAGTCTCAGAATCAACTACATCACTCTCCACCTTGATGAAAAATTCTATCATATTATGGGCACTCAACCCCAAGGAGTGCCTCACAACTAGATTGCCAATGATTCCTTTCTCATGACACAATACCCGGTCAAGGATGTCCCATTCACTCGTTGGTTCCTCAATGTGTTAATCCAGAAAATCATCCCGTATATATTCCAGGAATTCCTCCTCTACAGTATTGTGACTAATTTGATTTGCCCAATCTATATGCAGATTAAAGTCACCCATAATTACAGATGTTCCTTTATTGCATGCATCTCTAATTTCCTGTTTAATGCCATTCTGAAAATTACCACTGCAGTCTGGGGTCTTTTATACATCCCCCACTAACATTTTTTTGTCCATTGGTGTTCCTCAGCTCTACCCATATATATTCCACATGGTCAGAGCTAATATCTTTTTTAAACATTTTTTTTTAACTACTAAAATTTTAAATCCAAAATTTTTCACAGCAAAACAAACTAACACACGTATCAACACTAGAAAAAAAAGCCTACAACTGTAACACCACCCCCCCCCCCCCCTCAATAGTTAACCGTGACCAATTCCTTAAAAGTGCAACATGAACGCACTCCATCTACGGTAGTCCCCGTCAATCAACCCCTCACTGTGAACTTGACCCTCAAGGTCCAGAAACTCCCATCAAGTCACCTAGCCAGGCTGAGGCACTAAGTGGCATCGCCCACCTCCAACTCAACAAAATCCGCCGCCGGACAATCAACAAGGCAAATGCCAGGGCATCTGCCCCCGCACACATCCTCAACTCCGGCTGGGCCAACAACCTGAATATAGTGTCATGCGAGAGTGCCTTTAAGAACTGGATGTGTAAGCAATGTACCTTTAAGAAAACAGTGATGTCATAGAGTGGGTGGAGCTCAGCTCAGTACAGCCATTTTGCAGTTTGGGTTTGCAGTTTGAAAAGTGCCTGGCTGGTTTTGCTGAGAGCAGTTTAAAAGTAGAAAGCCAGTTTGAGACAGTAGCTTGAGAAGTTCTGGATTGCTGTGATCTGCTTGAAGGGAGAAAGCCAGGTTTGAGAAAACAGCTTGGGTGTGCCTGTGTGTTTCCAGAGAGTTTGCAGGAAGAAAGCAAGGTGCTGGAGCTGAAGTCAACCAGGCTAATATATCTCTGCCATTCTACAGAAAATATATATATCCTTTAACCTGATATGATACTGTTTAAAGGTGTTAAGTCTCTTGGATGTTTGAAGGAACATTTTAAGGAGTTATTTACTGTTGCAATATTTTCTGAGTTATCTTTGAAGTAAGGGGTGTTAAGAGAGCCAATGTTTATTTAAGGTGTTAAGTTGAGTTCATGGAATAAACAGTGTTCTGTGTTTAAAAACCCACATGTCCATAATTGTAATCCCACACCTAGGGAAAAAGCCGTGCGCTCGGAAAAGCAGCAAATACATTAAAGGGTGAGGTTGGTTGAACTCCATGATACATTTTGGGGTTCTGAAAACGCCTCGCCCTTAACAATTGGGGGCTCGAGGGGGTAAAAGTCTATCTATTGGATTGGCTTTTGTGAACTTAAAGACAGTGAAGGATTGTTGCTTTTCCGGTGTGGTATTTTAGTTTAAGTGGGTCGAGTGTTGTGAACAATGGCTCTTTCAGAGGCTCAGAAGTTTTTTGGGGTGGAGAATGTCACACGTAGTACTTTATGGACAGAAACGAAAAGCAGACTGTAAGATTTGGCAAGAACATTGCAGTTAACATTACCTGACAAAATGCGAAAAGATGAGGTAATTATGGCGGTGGTTAAGCATTCAAAGTTGCCGGAGATAGAGTTTGACTCATTGGAAATGGCAAAAATTCAGTTGCGAATTAAACAAAAGGAACATGAGAAAGAACTAAAGCGGCTGGCATATGAGATTGAGAGAGAGCAAAAAGAAAGAGAAAGAGAGAGGAAAAAGAAAGAGAAAGAGAGAGAGAGAGAGAGAGAGGAAAAAGAAAAGGAGAGAGAAGAAAGGAGAAAAGAAAGAATAGCCCTAGCAGAACAAAAAGAAAAAGAAAGGGAGATACAGATCAAGGAAAAAGATAAAGAGAGGGAGTTTGAACTTCAGAAAATGGCCATGAAACATGACAATCAGTTAAAATTGGCAGACGTAAAGGGAAACGTACACTTGGATAATAGTGATGAGGATAGTGAGAAAGAGTGTCATAATCGAAGGCTTGGTGGGAATCTATTTAAATATGTCCAAGCATTGCCAAGATTTGACGAGAAGGAAGTGGAAGCCGGTTTCATTTCATTTGAGGAGGTAGCTAAACAAATGAAATGGCCACAGGACATGTGGGTGTTACTGATTCAAACAAAGCTGGTAAGTAGAGCGAGTGAAGTGTTTGCATTACTACCAGAGGAACGTATGAGGAGGTGAAGAAATCCATCTTAAGTGCATATGAGCTAGTGCCTGAAGCTTACAGACAAAGGTTTAGAAATTTAAGGAAAGAATTTGGTCAAACATACATCGAGTTTGAAAGGCTCAAACAGAGTAATTTTGATAGATGGATCAGGGCTTTGAAAATAGACCAAACGTATGAAGCTTTCATGAAACTATACTTTTAGAGGAGTTTAAAAATTAAATTCCTGATGTAGTGAGAACTCATGTGGAAGAGCAGAGGGTTAAAACTGCGAGATTAGCAGCGGAAATGGCAGATGATTATGAATTAGTTCATAAATCAAAGATTGGTTTCCGACATCAGTTTCAGCCGGTGAGGGATAGAAACTGGGGACATGAGAAATACTCAAGTGGTAAAGGTAAAGGTGATCTGATGGGAGACAATAACGAGAGTGTACCTCAGATTAAAAAAGAAATCCAGGAGAGTGGAAAAGAAATGAAAAGTTTCAGATGTTTTCACTGCAATAAACTAGGCCATGTAAAGTCACAGTGTTGGTGGTTGAAGAAAAGCACTGGGAAGGCTGATGTGGGAAAACAGGATAAGACAGTGTGGTTTGTTAGAGTGGTAAAGGAAAGCCCAAGGGAAGCGAAGGAGGTGCAAACGATTGTACAACCTGTTCAAGAAGTAATTGTTAAGAAGGTGCCAGATGTCTTTAAAGAATTTACTTGTGTGGGTAAAGTTTACTCATGTGTATCAGGAGGAGCAGGTAAAGAAGTCACAATTTTAAGAGCAAGAGGGGTTAGCCAATCTTTAACAAAGAACAATAAAGAACAAAGAAAAGTACAGCACAGGAACATGCCCTTCGGCCCTCCAACCCCATGCCGACCATGCTGCCTGACTAAACTACAATCTTCTACACTTCCTGGGTCCATATCCCTCTATTCCCATCCTATTCATGTATTTGTCAAGATGCCCCTGAAATGTCACTATCGTCCCTGCTTCCACCACCTCCTCCGGTAGCGAGTTCCAGGCACCCACTACCCTCAGTGTAAAAAAACTTGCCTCGTACATAGACTCTAAACCTTGCCCCTCGCACCTTAAACCTATGCCCCCTAGTAATTGAGCCCTCTACCCTGGGGAAAAGCCTCTGACTATCCACTCTGTCTATGCCCCTCATACTTTTGGAGACATCTATCAGGTCGCCCCTCAGCCTCCGTCGTTCCAGTGAGAACAAACCGAGTTTATTCAACCGCTCCTCATAGCTAATGCCCTCCATATCAGGCAACATTCTGGCAAATCGCCTCTGCACCCTCTCCAAGGCCTTCACATCCTTCCGGTAGTGCGGCGACCAGAATTGAACACTATACTCCAAGTGTGGCCTAACCAAGGTTCTATACAGCTGCAACATGACTTGCCAATTCTTGTACTCAATGCCCCGGCCAATGAAGGCGAGCATGCCGTATGCCTTCTTCACTACACTCTCCATCTGTGTTGCCCCTTTCAGTGACCTGTGGACATGTACACCTAGATCTCTCTGACTTTCAATACTCGAGGGTTCTACCATTCACTGTATATTCCCTTCCTGCATTAGACCTTCCAAAATGCATTACCTCACATTTGTCCGGATTAAACTCCATCTGCCATTTCTCTGCCCAAGTCGCCAAACAATCTAAATCCTGCTGTATCCTCTGACAGTGCTCATCGCTATCTGCAATTCCACTAACCTTTGTGTCGTCTGCAAACTTACTAATCAGACCAGTTACATTTTCCTCCAAATCATTTATATATACTACAAAGAGCAAAGCTCCCAGCACTGATCCCTGCGCAACACCACTAGTCACAGCCCTCCAATTAGAAAAGCATCCTTCCATTGCTACACTCTGCCTTCTATGACCTAGCCAGTTCTGTATCCACCTTGCCAGTTCACCCCTGATCCCGTGTGACTTCATCTTTTGTACTAGTCTACCATGAGAAACCTTGTCAAAGGCCTTACTGAAGTCCATATAGACAACATCCACTGCCCTACCTGCATCAATCATCTTAGTGACCTCCTCGAAAAACTCTATCAAGTTAGTGAGACACGACCCCCCCTTCACAAAACCATGCTGCCTCTCACTAATACGTCCATTTGCTTCCAAATGGGAGTAGATCCTGTATCAAAGAATTCTCTCCAGTAATTTCCCTACCACTGACGTAAGGCTCGTCGGCCTGTAGTCCCCTGGATTATCCTTGCTACCCTTCTTAAACAAAGGAACAACATTGGCTATTCTCCAGTCCTCCGGGACATCACCTGAAGACAGTGAGGATCCAAAGATTTCTGTCAAGGCCTCAGCAATTTCCTCTCTAGCCTCCTTCAGTATTCTGGGATAGATCCCATCAGGCCCTGGGGGCTTATCTACCTTAATATTTTTCAAGATGCCCAACACCTCGTCTTTTTGGATCTCAATGTGACCCAGGATATCTACACACCCTTCTCCAGACTCAACATCCAGCAATTCCTTCTCTTTGGTGAATACTGATGCAAAGTATTCATTTCGTACCTCGCCCATTTCCTCTGGCTCCACACATAGATTCCCTTGCCTATCCTTCAGTGGGCCAACCCTTTCCTTGGCTCCCCTCTTTCTTTTTATGTACGTGTAAAAAGCCTTGGGATTTTCCTTAACCCTATTTGCCAATGACCTTTCGTGACCCCTTCTAGCCCTCCTGACTCCTTGCTTAAGTTCCTTCCTACTTTCCTTATATTCCACACAGGCTTCGTCTGTTCCCAGCCTTTTAGCCCTGACAAATGCCTCCTTTTTCTTTTTGACGAGGCCCACAATATCTCTCGTTATCCAAGGTGCCCGAAAATTGCCGTATTTATCCTTCTTCCTCACAGGAGCATGCCAGTCCTGAATTCCTTTCAACTGACACTTGAAAGCCTCCCACATGTCAGATGTTGATTTACCCTCAAACATCTGCCCCCAATCTAGGTTCTTCAGTTCCCGTCTAATATTGTTATAATTAGCCATCCCCCAATTTAGCACATTCACCCGAGGACCACTCTTATCCTTGTCCACCAGCACTTTAAAACTTACTGAATTGTGGTCACTGTTCCCGAAATGCTCCCCTACTGAAACTTCTACCACCTGTCCGGGCTCATTCCCCAATACCAGGTCCAGTACAGCTCCTTCCCTAGTTGGACTGTCTACATATTGTTTTAAGAAGCCCTCCTGGATGCTCCTTACAAACTCTGCCCCGTCTAAGCCCCTGGCACTAAGTGAGTCCCAGTCAATATTGGGGAAGTTGAAGTCTCCCATCATCACAATCCTGTTGTTTTTACTCTTTTCCAAAATCTATCTACCTATCTGCTCCTCTATCTCCCGCTGGCTGTTGGGAAGCCTGCAGTAAACCCCCAACATTGTGACTGCACCCTTCTTATTCCTGATCTCTACCCATATAGCCTCACTGCCCTCTGAGGTGTCCTCCCGTAGTACAGCTGTGATATTCTCCCTAACCAGTAGCGCAACTCCGCCACCCCTTTTATATCCCCCTCTATCCCACCTGAAACAACAAAATCCTGGAACGTTTAGCTGCCAATCCTGCCCTTCCCTCAACCAGGTCTCTGTAATGGCAACATCATAGTTCCAAGTACTAATCCAAGCTCTAAGTTCATCTGCCTTACCCATAATACTTCTTGCATTAAAACGTATGTACTTCAAGCCACCAGACCCGCTGTGTTCTGCAACTTCACCCTGTCTGCTCTGCCTCAGAGCCATACTGTCCCTATTCCCTAGTTCTCCCTCAATGCTCTCACCGTCTGACCTATTGCTCCCGTGCCCACCCCCCTGCCATACTAGTTTAAACCCTTTAATGGTTTAAAGAGATGAGGAATTATGTAGTTTGGGAAGAATGTTGCCAGAAAAGATGGTGATATGTGGAATTCAGGGTGAGAGGAGTAGCGTTCCATTATATAAGGTAAGGTTGGAAAGTCCAGTGAAGAGTGGTGAAGTGGTAGTGGGAGTAATAGAGAAACTATCTTGTCCAGGAATACAGTTTATCTTGGGTAATGATATAGCTGGATCGCAGGTGGGAGTGATGCCTACTGTGGTTGATAAGCCAGTGGAAAATCAGTCAACTGAAGTGTTGAAGGACGAATATCCTGGGATTTTTCCGGATTGTGTAGTAACAAGGTCGCAAAGTCACAGGTTAAGACAAGAGGAGAAATCAAAGAGTGAAGATGAAGTTGAAGTGCAATTATCAGAAATGATTTTTGATCAGATGGTTGAAAAAGAACAAGAACAGGTGGAGGATGAGGCGGATATTTTTAGTTCAGGAAAATTGGTGGAGTTACAACTGAAAGATGTAGAAATAAACGGAAATATCAGAAAGCATATACGGAAGAGGAATCTGAGAGTATACCAGAGTGTTATTACCGTAAAAATGTCTTGATGAGAAAATGGAGACCCTGTACATATGCAGGCGGATGAAAAGTGGGCAGAAGTTCATCAAGTAGTATTGCCGGTAGGGTATAGAAAGGAGGTGTTGCGAGTTGCACATGAGTTACCAGTGGGAGGTCATTTGGGAATAAGGAAAACTCAAGCTAAAATCCAGAAACATTTTTATTGGCCTGGACTACATAAAGATGTAGTTAAATTTGGTCAATCATGTCACATATGTCAAGTGATAGGGAAACCTCAAGCAGTGATAAAACCAGCGCCCTCAATACCCATTCCAGCATTTGAGGAACCTTTTACAAGGGTCCTAATCGATTGTGTAGGGCCGCTTCCTAAAACAAAAAGTGGGAATCAATATCTTTTGACTGTAATGGATGTGTCTACGAGGTTTCCAGAGGCCATTCCAGTACGTAATAGGACAGCTAAAAGGATTGTGGAGGAGTTACTTAAATCCTTTACTAGATATGGACTACCCACAGAAATTCAATCGGATCAAGGATCGAATTTTACTTCAAAGTTATTCAAATGAAGTTATGGGTAGCTTAGGAATAAAACAATTTAAATCAACTGCGTACCATCCAGAATCGCAGGGAGCGTTAAAAAGGTGGCATCAGACATTAAAGACAATGTTGAGGGCGTATTGTCAAGATTATCCAGAGGATTGGGATAAAATAATCCCATTAGTATTGTTTGCAATTAGGGATGCACCTAATGAGTCCTTTTGAACTAATTTTTGGTCATGAAGTAAGAGGACCACTTAAAGTGATTAAGGAAAAATTGGTGGGTGAGAAATCGGAAATTGCACTATTGGATTACGTGTCAAACTTTAGGGAACGATTAAATAGAGGTGAATTGGCTAGACAACATTAGAAAGCTGCACAAAATGTGGTGAAACGGGTAGCGGACAAGAAATCCAAAGTTCGTAGTTTTCCCAGTGGGGATAAAGTTTTAGTGTTGTTACCAATGGTAGGGGAGCCTTTAAAAGCTAGGCTTTGTGGACCGTATCAGATTGAAAGGAAATTAAGTAAGGTGAATTATGTGGTAAAAACACCAGATAGAAGGAAGACTCACCGAGTGTGTCATGTGAATATGCTTAAAAGGTACTTTGAATGGGAAGGAGTGAAAAAAGAGGTTTTAATGATTCTAACTCAAAGTGACAAACCAAATCCAGATGACTGTGAATTTGACATACCTCAAATTAAATTGGAAAATGAGGGTGTTCTTAAAAATTGGGATGAATTGTTAAGTTACCTTCCAGAGGAAAAACGAACTGACCTGAAAGAGTTATTGATATCACATGGGCAAGTTTGTAGAGAAAAATTGGGAAGTACTAAAACGGCTATACATGATGTAGATGTGGGAAATGCTGTTCCTATCAAACAACATCCATATAGACTTAATCCTTTAAAATTGGCACAGGTTAACAGAGAGATTGAGAGTATGCTGAAGAATGGCATAGGAAGTGGGTTGCAGCCAATGGAGCTCACCCATAGTGATGGTACCTAAACCAGACAGTACCCAACGGTTGTGTGGACTACAGAAAGGTGAATGCAAGAACGGACTCTTATCCTATCCCACCATTGAAGGATTGCATGGAGAAAGTGGGACAATCTGCTTTTATTTACAACTTCCAGACATAGAAAGAACATTTAAAGCATCGTATAGAGTTCTTCGATCGACTTCTGGAGGCGGGTTTGGTGATGAACCTAGCCGAAAGGGAATTTGGAGAAGCCCAAAGCACATTCCTTGTGGAGTTTCCGTTATCCTCAAGACGAAGGGATATAATGCGGTTTCTTAGCATGAATGGCTTTGATCAAACAGTTGTGCAAATGTTTTGTGGCGTGATTGCTCCACTGATGGACTTGCTAAAGAAACCGAAAAAATTTCAATGGACAGCGGACTTTCAACAGGCATTTGACTGCCTGAAAGCTGTGATCACCAATGTTCCTGTATTGAAGCATTGCAAGGGGCTCTGTGGTCAGATTGAACTAAAGTATCTGATTCTAAAGAATCAGATTCCCGTACCAGCCTTCCCGAACAGGCGCCGGAATGTGGTGACTAGGGGCTTTTCACAGTAACTTCATTTGAAGCCTACTTGTGACAATAAGCGATTTTCATTTCATTTTTTTCATTTCAAGAGAAATGCCGAGGAGTAGAGGAATGGATGGATCGTGCAGAGACTTTGTTCAAAGAGACCGTCAATCGAGAAGGATTTCGGTTAGAAGACGAACAAAGAAAAATGGACAATATTATTATACCTGTTTGAGTGTGTTGTTTTCTTTAAATGAAAATGTATATTTACTGTGTGCATTTTTTAATTGATGGTGAAAAGGTGAAAAATGAAACCATCTTGAAGTTGATGGGTTTTTTTTCTTGGGGGAGGTGTCATGCGAGAGTGCCTTTAAGAACTGGATGTGTAAGCAATGTACCTTTAAGAAAACAGTGATGTGATAGAGTAGGTGGAGCTCAGCTCAGTTCAGCCATTTTGCAGTTTGGTTTTGCAGTTTGAAAAGTGCCTGGCTGGTTTTGCTGAGAGCAGCTAAAAAGTGCCTGGCTGGTTTTGCTGAGAGCAGTTTAAAAGTAGAAAGCCAGTTTGAAACAGCAGCTTGAGAAGTTCTGGTTTGCTGTGATCTGCTTGAAGGGAGAAAGCCAGGTTTGAGAAAGCAGCTTGGGTGTGTCTTGTGTGTTTCCAGAGAGTTTTCAGGAAGAAAGCAAGGTGCTGGAGCTGAAGTCAACCAAGCTAATATATCTCTGCCATTCTACAGAAAATATATATATCCTTTAACCTGATGTGATACTGTTTAAAGGTGTTAAGTCTCTTGGAAGTTTGAAGGAACATTTTAAGGAGTTATTTACTGTTGCAATATTTTCTGAGTTATCTTTGAAGTAAGGGGTGTTAAGAGATCCAATGTTTATTTAAGATGTTAAGTTGAGTTCATGGAATAAACAGTGTTTTGTGTTTAAAAACCCACGTGTCCATAATTGTCATCCCACACCTAGGGAAAAAGCCGTGTGCTCGGAAAAGCAGTAAATACATTAAAGGGTGAGGTTGGTTGAACTCCATGATACATTTTGGGGTTCTGAAAACACCTCGCCCCATAACAATAGCTACTAATGAACAGGGCTCTAAACCAACATTAACGATTGCGGATATGGCCCAGAAAAAAGACCTCCTAAAGCCCAATTTGGGAGATCAGAACATGTGCATGCGGTTCGCAGGCTCTTTTGAACAAAGCTCGCACCTATCCTCAACCCCTGCAAGTCAGCTCATCGTAGCCTTCATGAGGTGTGCCCTAAACAACTTGAGCTGTATCAAACTCAACCTCACACAGGATGACATCGCATTCACACGGTGGAGGGACTCACTCCACACCTCCTCCTCCAAGAATGGTCCCAGCTCCTCCTCCCACCTAGCCTTCATCTCTTCCATCGAAACCAGCTACTCCCCCAAGATCCGTCTATATATCCCGGATGTGCTTCCCTTTGCACAGGACAGCATCCTCTCCAATAAAGTGGACGGTGGCGCTACAGCGAATGTCGGAAATATCCGTCAATTAAAGTCCCTTACCTGAAAGTGTCCGCCTGCCCAAGTCCTGCTTTCTTAAAGCTGGCAAACCCTCCTGAAATAAATCCTTCACCCTCTCCAGCCCCTTACCTTTCCACCCCCCAAACATGGCATCAAATTTCGCCAGCTCAAATAAATGATTCCCACAGATAGGGGCCCATTTTGACATTGGTAAAATGCTGACGGAGTTGCCGCCATATTTTCAAAGTGGAAACGACCACCGGACCCGAAGAATAGTTTGTTGGGGCCATCACCAGTGCCTCCGGGCTAGACCCTTGTCAGAGCTAATATCTTTCCGCTCTATTGCATTAATCTCCTCTTTAACCAGCAATGCAACTCCACCGCCTTTTCCTTTCTGTCTGTTGTTCCTAAATACTGAATACCCATGGATGTTCAATTCCCATCCTTGGTCACACTGATGCCATGTCTCCATAATCCCAATTATATCATACCCGTTTACGTCAATTTGCACGATTAATTTATTCTATACAAAAAAGGGAGGCGCAAAAAGTAGGAAATTATAGACCGGCTAGCTTGACCTCTGTGGTGGGGAAGTTGCTGGAATCAATCATTAAGGAGGAGATGACTGAACATCTGGAAAGAGAAAGTGCAATCCATCATTGCCAGCATGGTTTATGAAGGGTAAGTCATGCTTGACAAACTTGCTTGAGCTCTTTGAGAATGTAGCCAGCAAGTTGGATAATGGGGAACCTGTGGATTTGGTATATCTAGACTTCCAGAAGGCGTTTCACAAGGTCCCGCATTAAAGACTGATCCAGAAGGTGTGATCACAGAGGATTGGGAATAGAATACTAACTGGATTGAGGATTGACTGACTGACAGAAAGCAGAGGGTTGGGATAAATGGGTCCTTCTCTGGCTGGCGAATGGTAACTAGTGGGGTGCTGCAGGGGTCACTCCTTGGGCCTCAACTGTTTACAGTCTATATAAATGATCTGCAAGCAGGGACAGAGTGTAACATATCAAAATTACAATAGGTGGAAAAGCAGACAATGAAAAATAAAGAATTTACAGACAGATATAGATGGGGTAGGCAAATGGGGCAAAATTTGGCAGATGGAGTTTAACGTGGATAAGTGTGAGGTTACCCATTTTGGCCGAAAAAATAAGGAGGCAAATTATCTAAATGGAAAGCAGATTCAAAATGCTGTTGGGCAGAAGGATCTGGGTGTCTTTGTTCATGAATCGCAGAAAGTCAGTATGCAGGTGCAGCATGTAATAAAAAAGGCAAATGGAATTTAAGTATTTATTGCAAAAGGACTGGAGTATAAAAGTAGAGAAGTTTGTTGCAATTGTATAGGGTGTTCGTGAGACCACATCTGGGGTACAGTGCCCAGTTTTGGTCTTCTGATTTGAGGAAGGAAGTGGTGGCCTTGGAGGCAGTTCAGAGGAGGTTCACCAGATTTATTCCGGGGATTAAAGTGTTGATGTATGAGGAGAGATTGACAGTTTGAGTTTACATACAATAGACACATAGAAGATAGGAGCAGGAGGAGGCCTTTAGAGCCTGCTCCGCCATTTATCACGATCATGGCTGATCATCCAAGTCAATAGTGACTTCCAATTGCAGCTATGCCTAGGTAGGTCGCACGGCCGCAGCTCCCGCCGATAACGGACTTTTGGGCCCTTTTAAGGAGCTCCAGCGGCACTTTGACGACGATTCCCGGTATGGGAAGGGAACAGTGAGGGTCCCCCAGCGCTGTATGTTGTGGACCAGGAGTGGGGCAGTTAAAAAAGCGGCTTTGGAGAAGAGGGGAGAACGGGCGCGAAAAAGCAAGATGGCGTCTGGCGGGGATCAGGCAGCATGGGCCCAGTGGTCACGGGAGCAGCAGGAGTTTTTAAAAAACTGCTTTGCGGATTTAAAGGCGGAGATGCTGGCCCCTACGAAGGCGTCGATTGAAAGGTTGGTAGAGACCCAGAAGATGCAGGGGACGGCGATCAGGGAGGTGCAGCAGAAGGCCTCTGATAATGAGGACGAGATTCTGGGCCTGGCGGTTAGTGGAGGCGCACGGGGCGCTGCACAAAAAATGGCAGGAGAAGCTGGAGGACCTAGAGAATAGGTCAAGGAGGCGGAACCTGCGGATTCTGGGTCTCCCTGAAGGTGTGGAGCGGTCGGATGCTGGGGTGTACGTGACCACGATGCTGGGTACACTGATGGGTGCGGGTGCTTTCCCGCGGCCCCTGGAGCTGGATGGGGCACACAGAGTCCTGGCAAGAAGGCAGAGGGCGAACGAGCCGCTGAGAGCTATGGTGGTAAGGTTCCACCACTTCACCGACAAGGAGTGTGTCCTGCGATGGGCGAAGAAGGAGTGGGAGATCCGTATTTATCAGGACTGGAGTGCAGAGCTGGCCAAGAAGCGTGCGGGATTCAACCGGGCCAAGGCGGTCCTCCACGGAAAGGGGGTGAAGTTCAGGCTGTAACAACCGGCGAGGCTATGGGTTACATATCAGGACCGGCACCACTATTTCGGCACGCCAGACGAGGCGTGGACTTTCATCAAGAATAAGAAGCTGGACTCAAGTTAATGGACTGCAGTATGTTGTGGGGGTTGTTGGTGGGGGGGTTTATGTTGGGGTTTTCCCCGTGTTTTCTTGTGTTTTTGTGGCCCCTTTGCCCTGGACCCTCAAGGCTTTGGGCGAGGTGACAGTTGGGAAAGCTGCGTTAAAGGAGGTGGGGTCGGCCCAGACGGGGAGCGCGGGTTACCCGCAAAATGGTGGGGGTGGCACCTGAAGCTGGGGGTTTGAGTGTACGGTACTTTGTTTTGTTTTTCTTTCTCTGTTCACACGGGGTGTAGGGGGGTCTCTCTCTACCCCACTTAGGTGGGGGGGGGGGTTTGGAGATTTGTAAGGGGAACCCACAGGGGGATTGGAGGTGGAGGCGGGAGTGGCCGGGGGCAGCTGACTTACGGGCGTGCAATGGGGGGGTAGGGAGGTTAAGCGGATGCTTAATGGGGGGGGGGATGGGGAGATGCTGCTGTGCTGACTGAGGGGGAATCGATGTTAAAGGGGAGAGTCGGGATGGGGAGCCTCCGCCTGAGGGTGCTGGAGGGTGCGGGAGCACATGACTGAATTTGCCGGTCAAGAGGGCCCGTGTGTTTTCGCACTTAAAGGGGCTAAAAGCAGACGTAGCCATGCTACAAGAAACACACCTGAAGATCGCGGATCAAACCAGGCTGAGGAAAGGATGGGTGGAGCAGGTTTTCCACTCAGGGCTGGATGCGAAGAACAGGGGGGGTCGCAATTTTGGTGAGCAAGCGGGTGGCATTTGAGGCGGCGGGTATTGTGGCGGATAAAGGGGGTCGATATGTTATGGTGAGTGGCAGGTTGCAGGTGGCCCGGGTGGTGCTAGTGAATGTGTATGTTCCGAACTGGGACGATTCAGGGTTCATGAAGCGGATGTTGAGTAGTATTCTGGATCTGGAGTCATGCAGTTTGGTAATGAGGGGGGGGAGGAGGACTTTAACACGGTCCTGGACCCGGCACTGGATCGGTCTAGGTCGAGATCGGGTAAGAGGCCGGCAGCAGCCAAGGTCCTGAGGGGGTTCATGGACCAGATGGGGGGAGTGGATCCAAGGAGATTTGCCAGGCCAAGGGCGAAGGAGTTTTCCTTCTTCTCCCATGTGCACAAGGCGTACTCGCGGATAGATTTTTTCGTGGTAAGTAGGGCGCTAATCCAGAGAGTGGAGGGGGTGGAGTATTCGGCCATTGCGATCTCGGACCATGCCCCGCACTGGGTGGAGTTGGGGCTGGGGGAAGAGAGAAGCCAACGCCCTCTGTGGAGAATGGACATGGGACTACTGGCGGACGAGGAGGTCTGTGGGCGGGTTTGGAGGTGTGTCCAAAGCTACGTGGAGACCAATGATAATGGGGGGGTTTCGATGACTGTGGTCTTGGAGGCGCGAAGGCAGTTGTCAGAGAGGAGTTAATTTCAGTCAGGGCCCACAGAGAGAAGAGGGAGAGGATGGAGAGGGGGAGATTGGTGGGGGAGATACTTAGGGTGGACAGGAGGTATGCGGAATCCCCCGAGGAGGGGTTGTTGAAAGAGCGCCGGAGTATGTAGGCGGAGTTTGACTTGCTAACCACGGGGAAGGCTGAGGTTAAGTTGAGGAAGGTACAGGGAGCAGTGTACGAGTATGGGAAGAAGGCAAGTAGGATGCTGCCGCATCAGCTGCGGAAGAGAGAGGCGGCAAGGGAGATTGGGGGAGAGATAGGGGGGGGTAACACAGTGCTGAGCTCGGCAAGGATTAACGACGTCTTCAAGGACTTTTATGGCAAATTGTAGGAGTCAGAACCCCCGGGGGGGGGGGGGGGGGGGGGGGGGGGAGAGAGAGAGGAGGAGGAGAGAGAATGAGGCAGTTCCTGGACCAATTGAGGTTTCCCCAGGTGGAGGAAGGGCGAGTAGAGGGATTGGGGGCCCCGATTGAGATGGAGGAACTGGTTAAGGGGTTAGGGGGTATACAGGCGGGCAAGGCCTCGGGACCGGATGGATTTCCCGTAGAGTTTTATTGGAAATCCTCGGAGCTGCTGGGTCTGCTGTTGTTGAGGACTTTCAATGAGGCCAAGGAAAAGGGAACCCTTCCCCCGACGATGTCGCAGGCTCTGATCTCGCTTATCCTCAAGCGAGATAAGGACCCGTTGCAATGTGGCTCCCATAGGCCGATTTTGCTCCTTAATGTGGATGCCAAACTGTTGGCCAAGATTTTGGCCACTAGGATCAAGGATTGCGTCCCGGGAGTGATCAATGAGGATCAGACAGGGTTTGTGAAGGGCAGGCAGTTGAATACGAATGTGCGGAGGCTCCTGAATGTGATCATGATGCCCTCGGATGGGGGGGATGCAGAAGCGGTAGCTGCAATGGACGCGGAGAAAGCCTTCGATCGGGTGGAGTGGGAGTACCTGTGGGAAGCGTTAGGCAGATTTGGGTTTGGAGAGGAATTTATAGGGTGGGTCAAATTGTTGTATCAGGCCTGGTAGCGAGTGTGTCGATGAACCGGCTGCGGACGCGGTACTTTAGATTACATCGAGGGACGAGGCAGGGGTGCCCCCGGTCCTCTCTGCTGTTTGCCCTGGCGATCGAGCCGCTGGCCATGGCGCTGAGGGAGTTCAGAAACTGGAGGGGGTTGCTTTGGGGGGGGGGGGGGGGCATCATGTTTCACTATATGCGGATGACCTGCTCCTGCACATTGCGGATGTGGAGGGGATGGGGGTGGTCATGCAGATTCTTAGGGATTTTGGAGACTTTTCGGGGTATAAGCTGAATGTTGGAAAAATGATACATGCGAGGGACCAGGAAAAGAGACTGGGAGAGCTACCGCTAAAGATGGTGGAGAGAAGCTTTCGCTACTTGGGCATTCAGGTGGCTAAGAGCTGGTGGTCCTGCACAAGCTCAATTTAGCACCGCTGGTGGATCAGATGGAGGACGACTTTAAGAGGTGGGACATGCTGCCGCTTTCCCTTGTGGGCAGGGTGCAGTCCGTAAAGATGACGATCCACCCCAGGTTCTTGTTCGTCTTCCAGTGCCTTCCCATTCACATCCCCAAGTCCTTTTTCAAGCAGGTAAATAGGATTATTACGGGATTTGTGAGGGCAAACAGGACCCGGCTGATATGACCATCAATTCACTCAAAGACACGTGGAGAAGTAAACCGTGGTTTTAATCAGCTTAGAACTGAGCCTGCCTGTGACCGGTACAACACTGAAGGCGGCCCCGCAGGTCAGCAGCTCTTATACTTCCTGTAAAGGGGGTGGAGCCATGGGCGGAGCCCATACATGCCCCAACATACCCCCTGTGGGTGAAGCCACACAATGGCCCATAGGTAGAGCCCACAGGGTTAAAAACATAACAGTGCACTGGTGAATTATCAGTAATTATACATTCACCACATTCACCCCTGTTTAAAAATGAAGTCCGGCGGGGTGACGGGCTCAGAGATTCAGTCGGTCCGGTGCCCGGATCGTATGTTGTGACCGCCGAAGCACTGGTGTTGCAGCCGTTTCGGGTGGCTGTGGAAGTGGGTCCGGAGCCGGAACAGGCGTGGACTCTGGGAGCGGCTCTTCCGTAGCTTCATTCCTATGGACCGGTGCGGCGGGTGGGAGGGAGGGCGGGCAGTGCAGTCGGGGGTGTTGGGGCAGGCCGCAAAAGTAGCAGGGTAGCCCCCCATGATGGGCGGGCGGCCGCGCGACACAGGCCTGGGGTAGTTTCGGGTCGGGGACCCACGAGGGGGGTCGCGTGTTCGACTGAGAACGCAGTAAGACTCTGAAAAGCGGCCTCCAGAGGGGTAGCCAGTTCTACCGTGTCGTCCAGGTCCTGGGCCCCTTTTTCGAGCAGGCGCTGTTTCACATAGTTCAATCGGACCCCTGCCACGTAAATGTCTCAGACGGCGAGCTCCATGTGCTGAGTGGTCGTAACAGCCTGGTAGTTACAGTTGCGCGTGCGGGCTTTGAGGTCGCGCAGGTAATCATCTAGCGTCTCCCCGGGGCGCTGGCGGCGAGTGGTGAAGACGTGTCGCGCGTATACCTCGTTCACAGGCCGCACATAGAGGCGTTTGAGTAGTGCGAGGGCCTCTGTATAGGAAGTGGCTTCGTCGAGCTGGACAGAAATGCGATGGCTCAGCTTCTGTTCGTCAGTGACGGATGGCGTAGACGACGCGGCGAGATAGGCCTTGAAGCATCGAAGTGGGCAGCGAATATATCCATGATTCAGAAATGGGTAATGGAGGGAAAGGGGGCGGCGTGGAAATGGTTGGAAGCAGCGTCTTGTAAAGATACTAGCTTGGGGGCACTGATAACGGCACCGTTGCCGCTTCCGCCGACGCGGTATACCACGAGCCCGGTGGTGACGGTGACATTGAAGATCTGGGGGCAGTGGGGACGGCACGGGGGGAGGCACGGGCTTCAGTCTGGGCCCCGATATGGAACAATCACAGGTTCGTTCCGGGTAGAATAGACGGGGTTCCTAAGTTGGCACAGGGCGGATATCAAAAGGATGGGGGACTTGTTCATTGTTCATTGATGGGACTTTTGCTAGTCTGAGGGCACTGGAGGAGAAATTTGGGCTACCCCCGGGGAATACCTTTAGGTACATGCAGGTTCGGGCGTTTGTGAAAAAGCAGGTGGGGGAATTCCCACTGCTGCCTGCCGGAGGATACAGGACAGGGTGATCTTGGGCGTGTGGGTAGGGGAGGGCAAGGTATCGGAAATATATCAGGAGCTGCAGGAGGCGGAGGAGGCCTCGTGGATGAGCTGAAGGGCAAGTGGGACGGGAAGCTGCGTGAGGAGCTGGATGAGGGCCTGTGGGCTGATGCCCTGGGCAGGGTCAATTTCTCCTCATCTTGCGCCAGGCTGAGTCTGATTCAGTTTAAGGTGGTGCACCGGGCGCATATGACAGTGGCGAGAATGAGTAAGTTCTTTGGGGTGGAGGACAGGTGAGTGAGGTGCTCAGGGAGCCCAGAAAATCATGTCCATATGTTCTGCGCATGCCCGGCACTTACAGGATTTTGGAAAGGCTTCGCAAAGGCCATGTCCAAGGTCTTGGATACTCGGGTAAAACAGAGCTGGGGGATAGCGATATTTGGGGTATCAGACGATCCAGGAGTGCAGGAGTCGAAAGAGGCCGGAGTTCTGGCCTTTGCCTCTTTGGTAGCCCCGAGAAGGATCTTACTAATGTGGAGGGACACGAAGCCCCCAAGTGTAGAGGCTTGGGTCAGTGACATGGCGGGATTTCTCAGGTTGGAGTGGGTAAAGTTTGCCTTGCGAGGGTCCTTGCAGGGGTTCTCCAGGCGGTGGCAACCGTTCCTTGACTTTCTCGCGGAACGTTAGGTGGAGGTCAACAGCGGCAGCAAACCAGAAAGGGGGGGGGGCGGGCGGAGAGGGAGGTGGGGGTGGTTTGGGCAGTGGATGGATTTCATTTGTAAAGGGCAGATGCCCCACCTTGTTTTGTTAAATGGTTAAGTTGTTTTCTGTTTTATTGCTATGTTTTCTTTTCATTGTTTTTCTTTTTGTAGTGGTTTGTAAAAGTTATTGAAAAATTGTGAATAAAAACAAATTTTTAAAAAAAAATCCAAGTCAATAGCCTAATCCTGCTTCCCCCTCCATAACCTTTGATCCCATTCGCTCCAAATGCTATATCTAGCCGTCTCTTGAATATATTCAATGTTTTAGCATCCACTACTTCCTGTGGTAATGAATTCCACAAGCTCACCACTCTTTGGGTGAAGAAATGTCTCATCTCGGTTCGAAATGGTTTACCCTGAATCCTCAGACTGTGACCCCTGGTTCTGGAAAAGCGACGCACCCCCCCCCCCCTGATTTTGGCGCCAACGTGGATTCTCCGGCTGATAGTCAAACGCGATTTCGGCGTCAGAGACCGGAGAATCCCGTCCCACATGTCTGCAACATTTATTTATTTATTTAAATTTAGAGAACCCAATTATTTTTTCCAATTAAGGGGCAATTTAGCATGGCCAATTCACCTACCCTGCACACCTTTGGGTTGTGGGGGTGAAACCCACGCAGACACGGAGAGAATGTTTCTGCATCATTTATAAGGCACTATGTGTTGATTCCCCATTAAATTAAGTTCATTTGTCTGTATAGCTTTGCACAATACTGTGTTAAAAAGCAGTAGTTAGAAAGGCCAGTTTGGCAAGCTGCAGACAAAACACACCATTGTGTGAATAAACATCTTGCAGACAATGGCACAAATTTAGACTGCAAGAGTAAACGTTATTCAGAAAACTCAAAGCAATAATTTATTCTATTGGAAGAGTGAAATAAGTATACTTGCCTCACAGAACTCTCTCAATTATTCATTTACCGTGACTCAGTGCATTTTCTGAGCAATATACAGAGAAAGTTCATCCCTTTACCAAAGACATTTGAAGAGTGTGAGGGAGACGAAGCTGCCACACTCCAATAGAAGCTTTCAGTTACATTCTGGACTACTAAACATTGGCCCATAACATCTTTAGTGCGGAAATCTCCAGTGGATTGCCCCTCTCAACGAACTTATCCGCACTGGAATTCCATAGCCCTCGCTTCGGCCAACCTTCCTCTCAGGCTGAAGCCCCCACCCCACCCCCCCTCATTACATCAGCGTGAAGTAACTGGGGCACAGAGAGGTAAGAAAGGTCGGACTGGGGGAAACACGTGCGTATGGGGGGTGCCCCGGGTGAGGCTGGGTCTGGGGTTTTTAAATAATTACTCTGGAGTTAGAAGTGATGTTTTCCTCCAACTCTTTCAGAGTAACTATCAGAATAAAACTGGCGGAATCATCCAAGTTAGTGATTCAAATCGCTTCTGTCAGATGGTTCCCAGCCCAGCGCAATTGTCCAGAGGAAGTTAGCCATTCTGGCCAATTGCCGGGTAAACCCTTACATGAGAATTTCAGAGAGGGACTTCCCCAGTGCATCATTGGGATACCCCCTAAATGTGATGCTGGGGAAGCAGAAGTTATGGGCCATTGACAATTTATTGGCAGTAGCTTGCTTACCTGTAATGCACTGAAGCTGTCCATCCTCGCGTCTTATGGTAAATGTCTCACCTGGGTTGACTTGAACCAAAATAACCTGTGATTATATACATTAAAAATATTATTAAAAATATGCATGCAATTTTCAGTCGACTATAATGTTTTAACTTTATATTTTTTTCAACTTGACTTGCATAGAAATTACTTTGAAATAGAAGAACACTTTGCTTTTACTTGGTTCCTTAACACAGTAACATTTCTCAAATTACTTCTATATTTAGCTTGATTCTGTAATGTATTATGAACCTTACAATTATTATAAATCTCCTTTTCTCTTTCATTTTAATATCAAATGTAATCCAAGGAGCTCTAGGGTTTAGATGTAATTTCTTTCCCCCTCAGGAAATATGTCTATTTCATGCTAAATTATCACAGAAATAACTGTAGTTCAAACTCTGCCGAGAAACAGAAACAAAATCTATTTGACATTTAATTATGCCTACCCAGTCTAGGTTCTATTTTCAGCTCAGCCACAACAATAATAAGTCATCCAGGAAATACAGATGGTATCTTGTCTTTTGACGCACATTAAGTATATGCTTATGAGGTTGACCCAGCTCTGTTGCAAAATGAAGCCTTTGGGATCAGGCCTACAAATGTATCTGTCCTCATACAAAAACAGAAGAATCTGCGTGGGTCTCACCCCCACAACCCAGGGTAGGTGGATTGGCCACGCTAAATTGCCCCTTAATTGGAAAAATTTTTAAAAACAGAAGAATTAACAGCAACTGTGGCTCAAAGTCTCAATCTAGGACTTGCGCACAGAATTCGATCAATGTTGACACTTCAGTGCGGTACAGAGGGAGAGCTTCACTGTTAGAGGCAATGTCCCCTCTAATTTTTCCTATCCATGCATGGAATGAATTGTGTTATGTGCACCAATATCAAGTTGATGTGCTCCAGTAGAAACAAAAAAAACTTTATACAATGTTTTTAGAAAGTTACCATAGGTATGGTAGAAGAAAATATCATCCCAGCCACCGATAAGGTTAACATGCTAGTCCACAAATGACCAGATTTACTGAATTCAACTTTTAATTTAACATGGTGGCATTTGAATTCACGACCCCCAGGTTCAGTGCCACAACTACTATCCATACATAGAATCTTATAAAAGTTACAGTACAGAAGGAGGCCATGCGACCCATCTTGACCATGCCAGCCTGAGGACACCCAGGTGCCGTTTCCAAACCAACCTCTTTTGTTACGTTACTGGAGTGTATTTGGTAGCACTACTGTATGTAACGTGCATTACTCAATCCAGTTGCGGCAGAGGCTTTCTGCACCTTGATGAAGAAGGCTTGAAGTCGTCCAGAGGTATTAAAAGGTTTATTGAGTGACAGAATTAACAACTGCGTGAGTTCTTACTTTAAGATCAATACCAGTAGAAAGGTTACAATGTTTACCACACTAGTAGCCCTGAGCTAGATCTACGCTACTGCTCTCGTCACAGTCTAATCACCAAGAGAGCTGCTTGCGTCTGTTTTTATACCCGCCAGTGCTGCCCCCTAGTGATCTTTCAATTTCCCATTAACCCCTTATGTACATACCCATGTAAAGATCACTACATAACCTATTGCATCCGGTCTATAGCCCTGTAGCTTAGAGCACTTTAAAGTGCACATCCAGGTACATGTTTAAAAGAGTTTAGGGTCTCTGCCCCCACCACTAACTCAGGCAGTGAATTCCAGACTTCCACTACCCTCTGTGTAAAAAAAAAAGTTCTTCCTCATGTCCCCTCTACACCTTCTGCTACTTATTTTGAATTTATGTCCCCTGGTTCTAGAATTCCCCACCAAGGGAGACAATTTTATCCTGCCCAACCATCTCTTCCCCTCATAATTTTGGATACCTCAACTAAGTCACCCCTCAGCCTTCTTTGTTCCAAAGAAAATAATCCCAACCTATCCCATCTCCTTTTTGGACTACACAATAGC
The DNA here is from genome assembly GCF_047496885.1 of Scyliorhinus torazame. Classification (NCBI taxonomy): domain Eukaryota; kingdom Metazoa; phylum Chordata; class Chondrichthyes; order Carcharhiniformes; family Scyliorhinidae; genus Scyliorhinus; species Scyliorhinus torazame. Next base: position 137,680,351 of record NC_092714.1, read on the forward strand.
ACAGTGGTTAGCACTGCTGCCTCACAGCTCCAGGGTCCCGGGTTCAATTCTGGCCTCGGGTGACTGTCTGTGTGGAGTTTGCAATTTCTCCCCGTGTGTGCATGGGTTTCCTCCGGGTGCTCTAGTGTCTTCCCACAGTCCAAAGATGTGCAGGTTAGGTGATTTGCTAAATTGCCCCTTCGTATCCAAAAGGTTAGATTGGGTTACTGGCTTATGGGGAAAGGGAGAGGTGTGGGCTTGGGTAGGGTGCTCTTTCCAAGGGTCGGTGCAGACTTGATGGCCTCCTTCTGCACTGTAAATTCTATGATTCTATGAATCTCTCCTCATTGCTACAATTTTCTAGCTCTGGCAACATTCTTGTAAACTTGATCTGCACTCTGTGCAGAGCTGTAATGTCCTTCCGGTAATGTGGCGACCAGAACTTTACACAATATTCCAGTTGTGGCCTCACCAGTGTTTTATATAATTCCAACATTATATCCTTACTTTTATGGACTGTACCTCTGCCAAAGGAGAGCATTCCATTTGCTTTCTAAACAACCTTGTCTACTTGAACTGCTGCCTTTAGGGGCCTGTGTACTTGTACGCCAAAATCTCTCACTTTATCCACCCCTCTTAGATTATTCCCATTTATTGTGTACTCCCTATAACTGTTTGAGGAAGGCATTTGTTAGTTTTTATATTGTAGCTTATATTTTAATCACTTGACAGAAGAAAAGTTGAATTGGTGGAGTGGTTCAAGGTGAGGCAAGGATCATTTATTTCAAGTTGACAAGCCCAAAATAGAAAAATCTAAGGGGGTTTGCCTTTCGAATTGATAGAAAATATGAAAAAGGCAGCTGTTATTTTTTTAGTGAGTGTTTTATTTACTTAAAACGGCTATGAATAATGTGGGAAGTGATTTATTCACGTCAGCATACATAATACGTCATAGATATAGTACCTCTGAATTTGGAGTGGTTGGTTCTTGTGAACTGGAGGGTGAAAGTCAGAGAAACAAGGTGGGATTTAATGCCCTCCCCTGCTACGACTTTCGTGGCAGGGTGGCATTTAATTAGATGAGATGGCCTAGCCAGTGATGCCCACATCCTGGGAAAGAATTTTTGAAAATTATAAAAGTGCAATCAAATACTTTCAACTGCCCCTTTAAAGGCACAAATATTGAACGAGTAAATCAGATCCATTCAGCAACATTTAATTGTGAGAGTCACTAGACCTGGAACAAAGGTAATTTTCAGCTCAGAATTAAGTCAATGCCAGCAGCCACCATTTGCACACTTACAACCTCAAAAGGACGGCACAATGGTTATCACTGCTGCCTCACGGTGCCGAGGACCCGGGTTCGATCCCAGCTCTGGGGTTACTGTCCATGTGGAGTCTGCACATTCGCCCCGTGTCTGCCTGGGTCTCACTCCCACAACCCAAAGATGTGTAGGATAGATGGATTGGCCACACTAAATTGCCCCTTAATTGGAAAAACTTTTTTTTAAGTTTTAAATAAAGGAGTGTAGCATTTCAGTGGAGGAACCAGAATGTATGTAGACCAAAGTGTGTGGTAGTGGAAAGGCCACGAATTGGGGCTCTCACAAAAGCTGGGAAGTGCGTCACTGTGGAGGCAGAATGAGAGAATCCAGGCCAGGGATGGACCACAAATCTAAAGCATTACATGTTGCATCATGAATGATGTCAGAAAATTTGTTCAGCATATTTGCAACTATGAATATTTGTGTTTTTGTTGCAGGAGAATATGGCATTTAATAACCACAGTATTGTTCACAATTCCAAGCCTTTATCTATGTTGAGATGACAATGTTAAATAAAATGAGTACAAAGGCTATAAAGGCGAAAGGTAGGTGAAGCCAGAGGATGACACCCAACAATTGGTTTACAGACTAATATCAACATATTGCCTCAGTATTAAAGAATATTGGTAATGATCTGGCTACTCATTGATTGAATGTCTAATATATACAGAAGAGTTTGTCAGAGTTGTAACAGAAGTAACCAGCAACTGCGCGCTGCACGTGTTATCTCCAATTAAGGGAAGGTTAAGAATCCACAGAGAAGGAAATCAATCTCTCACATTAGGACTCTGATCAATCACAGAAGGAATCCAGGCGTTCATGCCAAATGCCCAATTCCTTACATTCAGAAGGCGTATTACACCACTTTGCAGCTCCAACTGTAGAAACCACAAAAGAGCAAAATAGAGGCAATCTTGGCATTGAAAGAAAGATACGCACAATACATATCCTGCAAAATTTTCTTGCTGGAATGTCAAAAAATAGATCTTGCATCTCTCTAGTTCTTTGCAGTTTATGGATAGATCCCTTCAATAATCATAGCCAGTTTGAACTTCACTGGTTTGAAATATTCATTATTTTATTTCTAATCCGATACTTATTTCAATCCAAGATTAAATAACAGCTTGGTTGGGCTGCCCTCTGATTTACCTTTAGTTGCTTCACTTAGTGTTGCAAACTAAAATCTTAGATTTCTAATTTCTCAATCACCCCATCTTTCCTGCTATGGAGATCTCTATAGCAGGCCGAGATCCAAATAATTCAGAATGACAATTTTTCTTAACAGCCACTAAACAAAAGTGCATTTTGCAAATGTCAATTTCTCCCATCTGTTAAATACTTTAACACACACCATTTACGATCACTGATGTGACGACTAATTCCAATATGGCACGGATGTGCAGTCCTTTTGTTCAGCCACTAACATTATAACATTGGACATGTACATCCTCTTCATCTCATTGCAAATCAACCTGTTATGGTCTGGTTACATTATCCTCTTCAAAGGAAACTGCTTGAGATTTCAAAAGGGAAAGTACCCTTAAAATCAAGGATGATCTTGGTCGCAGTTCTAATCATTTTGCAAAGAACGCTCCAGAGACCGTCTTTTCAACAGTTTACCAGGGCACCTCAAAAAACAAGGGATTGCTTCAATCATCCCAGTTTAAGTTACCAATTCTGCTGCACTGTAACTTGCTTATGATTGTGTGAATCATTTGAGTTATAAATAAGTTGGCCAGTATTTTTTAACCTGTACAAAATCATCAACTGTTGTAATATTTTCTGCCTTTCAGATGTAGCTTTTCTCGACCTAACTATTCTATGACCTTTCATCAGAACTGGAAAAAGTTAGAGATGTAATAGGTTTTAAGTATGGAGGCAGAGAATGAGGGGGGGAAAGTGAAGCACAAAAGGGTCCGTGATAAGTAGGAGGGCAGGAGAAATTAGATTACAAAAAAGGATCATGGTGTAAAACAAAAGGAGATAAATAAGGAATTAAAAGACTTGAGAGGAGGAATTAAAAGATGACTTGAATCATTTCTTGGCCTTTTTGCTAAGATGAGCATGAGGCCAGGTGTAATGCCTGGATCTGGTATGTCTCTCTTGTGGGGACCATGAATTGGATTCAATTTGAATTGTTTTTTGGAGTAGGCAAGGAGCTGGATTAGGGGTTTGCCCCTGTCCACACTCTGAGTTCTGGCTTTGTAACTCTGATCATAGATTATCATAGAATTTACAGTGCAGGAGGCGGCCATTCGGCCCATCGAGTCTGCACCGGCTCTTGGAAAGAGCACCCTAGCCAAGGTTAACACCTCCACCCTATCCCCATAACCCCACCCAACATTAAGGGCAATTGTGGTTACTAAGGGCAATTTATCATGGCCAATCCACCTAACCTGCACATCTTTGGATTGTGGGAGGAAACCAGAGCACCCGGAGGAAACCCACGCACACACGAGGAGGATGTGCAGACTCCGCACAGACAGTGACCCAAGCCGGAATCGAACCTGGGACCCTGGAGCTGTGAAGCAATTGTGCTATCCACAATGCTACTGTGCTGCCCTGATAAAGTAATTTTAAAAAAGATGACTTGAGGGCGAGTTAAAAGATGACTTGAGAGAGGATGTAAGTAGCAAAAGCAGAATCATTCCCAACAGCTGCCATCCAGAAAAAAATTAGATTGCTGGTTATGATTTGAATTTGTTGAATTCAATGTAGAGTCCAGAAGGCTGCAAAGTGCCAAATTGAAAGATGAGATTCCATTCCTCGAGTTTTCATTGAGTTTCATAATTATAATTATTATAATCCATAGTTCTCTCGAATGTGCTAAATGCTTTAATTGTATATCAATTGTATTTAATTACACGCAGGTGGATGGCATTAATTAGCATTTTACTTGAGCACATATAAAAAAACTGACACTGGGGAACAGAACAATGACTTTCCAGTGTCTCAAGACAAATGTGCCACATGATGGCAATCGCATTTCCCTTTACTCTATTTAGGCTGCCAGACCAACAATTCCAAACATCCAATCCTCAGATTGAAAAAACATGTTTAAAATAGTTTTGTGCAACTCTTAGAATTAACTATTTGTAATGTATTTAATCATATATTAGTAACATAATAGGCCTTTGACACAGTAAATAGAAATGCTTGTGGAAAGTCTTAGCTAAACTTGGTTCCTTGACAGAGCTGCAAAATGTGATTCAGAAGTTTTACCGTGGAATGATGGTCAGAGTCAATGACAGTGGTGAATACACTGACCCCTTTTAATGGGCAGCACAAGTGGATAGCACTGTGGCTTAACAGCGCCAGGGTCCCAGGTTTGATTCCCCGCTAGGTCACTGTCTGTGCTGAGTCTGCACATTCTCCCCATGTCTCCGTGGGTTTCCTCCGGGTGCTCCAGTTTCCTCCCACAGTCCAAAGATGTGCAGGATAGGTGGATTGGCCATGTTAAATTGCCCTTACTGTCCAAAAAGGTTAGGATGGGTTATTGGGTTACGGGGATAGGGTGGAAGTGAAGGCTTAAGTGGGTCGGTGCAGATTAGATGGGCCGTATGGCCTCCTTCTGCACTGTATGTTCTATTGTAACAAGTAGTATAAAGCAGTTGTTGTGGCCCTGTGCTCTTTCGTTGCTGCCATGCTTCCTGGGCCATTTGATGGAAATATTCATGGAATATACATCCAATTCAGAACAGATGGCACTCTCTTAGAATTCCTAGTGCAGAAGAAGGCCGTTTAGCCCATTGAGTCTGCACCGACCCTCTAAAGAGTACCGCTTCTCCGAACTTTCCCCGTAACCTCACCTAATCTGCATATCTTTGGACACAAATGAACAATTTAGCATGGCCAATTCACCTAACCTGCACATCTTTGGACTGTGGCAGGAAATCGGACCACCCGGAGGAAACTCACACAGACATGGGAGAAAGTGAAAATTCCATACAGTCACCTATGTTGGAATTGAACCCGGGTCCCTACTGCTGTCAGGCAACAGCGCTAACCAACTCTAGATGACTGAAATCCTCAACTAAGGTATCAGAGATGATGATGCAGGAATTGCTACCTGTCAATGGCTGTGCCCTCATATCACACTGTAAGAATGGTCTTCAAAGGATCATGAACTGCTTTTCAAAAACAGCTGACAACTATGTGATAACTATCAGCTTAGAGAAGACAGATACTCCAACCAACCAACATTAGATTCTGCTCACCTAACGAGCAATGACACAACCCTTAAGTTTGTAGATATCTTCACCTACCTCAAAATAAATATCTCGATTGACAGCGAGGTGGAAAATAAAAATGCCAGAGAAAGCTCAGCATTTGTCCGTTTACGCAAGAGAGAATATGAGCTATCAAAATTACAACAGAATTTGGTGTGCTGTGGTAATATCATCCTCTTTATATGCCTGGGAACCTGGAATACCTACGGTAGACATATTAAGCAGTTGGACAGGTTCCACGTCATGCATTCGAAGCATCGTGGGCATCAAATGGGAGGACACAATGCCCAACAGAGATTCTTCAAAGAGCCGAAATGCCTGGAATTGAAGCACTGAGCATCAGAGTCCAGCTCAGATGAAGTCAACATGTAGCATGTATTGACTGACGATAAAACTGCCAAGGTGGTCATGTATTGACAGCTTAAACTTTGACACGTGTGGGTGAGGTAGGCAGATATCCAGGTTCAAGGACTCCTTGAAGGCAAACATCAGGAAAGCTATGGGCCAATATATAAACAAAAATATCTTTCAGAGCAAATATATAAACACTGCTTGGAGCAGCACGGTAGCACAGTGGTTAGCACTGTTGCTTCACATCGCCAGGGACTCGAGTTCGATTCCCAGCTTGGGTCACTGTCTGTGCGGAGTCAGTATGTTCTCCCTGTGTGTGCGTGGGTTTCCTCCAGGTGCTCCAGTTTCTTCTCAAGTCCCGAAAGACGTGGTGTTAAGTGAATTGGACATTCTGAACAGGCGCTGTAGTGTGGCGACTAGGGGATTTTCACAGTAACTTCATTTCAGCGTTAATGTAAGCCTACTTGTGACAATAATAAAGATTATTATTTTCCAGTTCTCCATAAATCCCTGTGTAGCACAAGACTAGAAGAAAGCAATTCCAGTTCAATGTTCAAAAAATAAATGACACATAAACCTGATAAATATGGCCAACTCATCAACATTAGTAGAACACAGTAGAAAAAAAGAACACTATACAGAATCCTAAAAGTAACATTTAAAGAGAATAGACAACAGAAGAGAGAAGCCAATATGGTTGCTGAATAGGCCATGCCTTCTGACACCTGCAAGAATATTTTGAGAAGATTACCATTTTGGGCGAGTTTGATAAAGTAAATATGGTGTTTCTTCTTTTTTTAGAAAACATTTTATTGAGGCATTTATAATTTTAACATTTCAACATATTAACATTCTAAATAACAGAGTGGTACAACACACGCAAAAACCCCACAGTAACACACCCAACTTCCCCCTGTCCTAACTCCTAGCTACCCATACCTTAGATTCCCCACCCCTATTCTTCTTTGTCATGCTTCCCCTTTCCCCCTCCTCATTTCCCCCCCCTTCTGTTGACAGTCAGTTTTCCTTAAAGAAGTCAATGAACGGCTGCCACCTCCGAGCGAACCCATGTAATGAACACCTTAAGGCAAACTTAATCTTTTCTAGCCTGAGAAACCCTGCAATGTCACTGACCCATACTGCCGACTTTGGAGGCTCCGAGTTCCTCCATCCCAGCAAAATCCATCTCCAGGCCAGCAGGGAGGCAAAGGCCAAAACGTCGGCAGTTCTCTCCCCCCCCCCCCCGCGCTCCCGGATCTTCCGACACTCCAAATATTGCCACCTCTGGACTCGGAGTCACCTTCCTTTCCAGGACCTCTGACATTACATCTGAGAATCCCTGTCAAAATCCCCTCAGCTTCAGACATGCCCAAAACATATGTACATGATTCACCGGACTTCCCCCGCACCACCCACATTTGTCCTCCACCTCCTCAAAAAACGTACTCATCTGTGCCACAGTCATATGAGCCCTGTGAACCAACATGAACTTGATCAGGCTAAGGCTGGCACACGACGAGGATGCATTGACTCTTTTCAGGGCTTTCTCCCATAGCCAGACTTCCAACTCCCCTCCTAACCCATCCTCCCACTTCCCCGATTGGGACCCCTCCCCACTCCATCAATTCCTTATATATTTACGAGACCCCCACCCCCACCCCTTCCAAACCCTGTTTTAGACATCACCTTATCCTGTAGTCCCCTTAGGGGGAGGTGAGGAAAGCTTGGAACCTGCCTCCGGACAAAGTCCCATATCTGCAGGTCCGAAATCCGTTCCCACCCGGCAACTCAAACTCCTCCTCTAGCCCCTCCAGGCTCGGGAACCGCTCATCAATGAAGAGATCTCCAATCCCCTCAATCCCTGCCCGCTGCCACCTCCTAAAGCCCTCATCCAACCCTCCCCCCGGAGCGAACCAGTGATTGTCGCAAATCAGTGCACACCGATGCCTCCTCCAGTCTTATGTGCTGCCTCCATTGACCCCACACTCTCAGGCTGCCACTACCACAGGGCTTATGGAGTACCGAGCCGGCGAGAATGGCAGAGGTGCCGTAAACAGAACTTTCAGACTCGTGCCCTTACAAGATGCCGCCTTCACTCGCTCCCACACAGAACCCTCCCCCACTAGCCACTTCCTAACCATTGAAATATTAGCCACCCAGTAGTAGTTAATAAAGTTTATAAGGGCCAAGCCTGCATCCCCGCGCCGCCGCTCAAGAAGGACCTTCTTCACCCTCGGGCTTTCCCAGCTCATATAAAACCCACGATTGCCGCGTTCACTTTCCAAAAGAATGCCTTGTGGATAAAGATTGGGAGACACTGAAACACAAACAACAATCTCGGGAGGACTGTCATTTTCACAGTCTGTACCCTCCCCACCAATGACAGCAGGAGCACATCCCACCTGCGGATGTCCCCTTTCATTTGCTCAATCACCCTGTCCAAATCTAATTTATGAAGCTGCTCTCAGTCCCTTGCCACCTGAATCCCCAGATACCTAAAACTCCTTCCCACCACTTTGAATGGCATCTCCCCTCCTGCCCCCTTGCCTGGATCGCGAAGACCTCGCTCTTGTTCATGTTTAGTCTGTAACCCAAGAACCGGCCAAATTCCTCCAGTGTTCCCATAATTCCTGCAATCCCCCCCCCAACGGGTCTGTTATATACAGGAACAAATTGTCCGCATAGAGCGAGACCCTATGCTCCACCCCCCCTCTCACTATCCCCCGCCAAATGTTTGATGTCCTTAGTGCCATTGCCAAAGGCTCTATAGCCAGGGCAAACAGTAGTGGGGAGAGTGGCACGCGTGCCTTGTCCCCCTGCATAGACTAAAGTACTCCGACCGGACCCGGTTGGTCCTTACATTCGCCACCGGTGCCTGATATAGCAACCGGACCCAATCCATGAATCCCTGCCCGAACCCAAACCTTCCTAGGACATCCCACAGATACCTCCACGCCACTCGATCAAAGGCCTTCTCCGCATCCCATGGCCACCACCCCCTCAACCTCGCGCCCTCCGCAGGCATCATTATCACATGTAGGAGCCGTCTAATATTGGGCGGCAGGTATCGTCCGTTCACAAATACCGTCTGGACCTCTCCTATTATCTCCTGGACACAATCCTCTATGCGTGTGGCCAAGGTCTTTGCCAGCAATTTTGCATCCACATTCAACAGGGAGATCGGCCTATATGACCCACAACTCTCCGGATCCTTGTCGCTCTTCAAAATAAGGGAAATTGATGCATGCGATAACGTTGGGGGGGGCACTCCCACCTCCTTGGACTCATTAAAAGCTTTTACCAGGAGCTTCCCCAGCAACCCGGAAAACTTTTTATAAGACTCATCTTTAAAAGCTATTTACAAAGATTTTGCTTAGTTCTTAAAAGTACAAGTTTTTATTATTATATTGTAGTTTAATATTGTACGGCTGTAAAAATGTAATAGTTGACGTGGGAAAGGAGACTTGAGCCTTGAGACTGGGAAGACAAAAAAACCAAGGGAGAAGGTAAAAAGATCAACATCATTTTTTTCAATGTTGCAGTTCAGGTAAAATAGTTTCCAAGTCACTAGTGTCTGGAGTAGAGTCAGGACCCAGAAATGGTCCCAGCGAGCAATTATTTTCTACACCCATTGAGAAGAAACACCCAAGCTGAAAGGCAACCTGCTTCTGACCTCCACTTTCGTATGAATTCCGCTGAGGCCAGCTTGGAATGTGTACCACTGGAAGCTAACTCAAGCTAGGTTTTAAACTGGTCCCAGTCCTTCCACCTTCCCTTGTGACCAGGACATGGGGCCTAGTCCGTCTCTCTCTAGATCTGCTTCTCAAATGAAAAGACAAAGTTAGCTCTGTTGCTTGGCAGTTTCTAATCATCATTTTTATTGATCACTTTTTTAAAAAATGATTAATTCATTGCTTTGGCTTTTTTTGCTTAGCAAGTTGCTTATGTTTTCTTCATACCGTAACATTTTTTTGAAATTCATGTTTAATGTTGTGTCAAGCCATATCTCAGGCAGCTAATGCTGGGTTTTGTGCTGAAGGTGAAATAAGAGACTCACAAGAAACCGGGCTACTTTTTGAAGGGATGGCAATGATGGTTATTTTTTTCTCCAATAGAAACAGGAAGTTAATGCTCAACATGTCTGGCGGTATCTGTACCAAGAGAAATGGGTGTCAGTGACTCTTCCATCAAAACCAGTGCAGATTGTGGACCTGAAGCGTTGATTATGTTTCGCTCTCCATAGATGCTACCCAGCTTGAGTATTTCCAGCATTTTGTTTTATTTCAGATTTCTAGCATCAGTAGTATACTTTACTCTCCTATTACATGCTCAATGCTGGGCATTTGTAAGTAATTTCAATTTAAAATGAGAAAATATTTATCACTCAACTCAGTGTAACTGTTCAGTTAACAAAGTCCACTTGTGTGGATAGAAATAGAACATTAATGCAGGTGATTTGGTTGCTACTAATTTACTGGAAAATTTTGCCATTTTTAAACTGGGAAGTGAAACCATGTGTCATACGGCAATCAAATATATCATTGTTAGTTCAAGGTATCCTTATTTGTACATGGGATTGTTGTTTGCAGTGCTCGAGAGGTTCAAGTCTGTTTGATGTTGCTGCCCGGATATTGCGTAGAGCCAGGTTCAAAGAAGCTGAGCTCTACCAAATTATTTGAAATTGTCTGTCAAAACTGTGGTTGTAAAGTTCAACATACTGAAATATGCATTTTCAATGGGCATAATAAATAGAGATATGAGTAAAAAACCAAAAGTAAAGTCTTGCAGAACTTAGATACAACAGTTCAACCTCACTGTGACTAAGGTTCCCAATTCTGGACACCTGAAGGTTTTGTAGAGGGTTCAGGTGAAATCTACTGGAATGGTTCCAAGGATTACAGAGAAGCTGGGGTTGTTCTGCTTAGAGTGAAGAAGCCGGAGGGGATTTGATGGAGGTTTATGAAATTATGAAGGGTTTAGATAGAATAAATAATTGTTTCCAATGACTAAGGGATCAATTATCTGATGGCCCAGTTGATTGGCAGAAGAACCAGAGGAGACATGAGGAAAGCCTTTGCACAAAGAACAGTTCGGATTTAGAACGCACGTCCTCCCTGAAATTGTGGTGAATATAGATTCAAAGTGTTCAAAGGAAATTGGATAAATAGTTGGAGAAAGGATTTATAGGGAAAAAGTGGGTGTGGGGGAGATGCAGTTGCTCTGACTAGATTTTCCTTTGAAAGAATTGGCACAGACTCAATAGGCAGATCAGCCTCCTTCTTTGCTCTACTATTCTAAAGGATCCAAAGTCCAAAGATGTGCAGTTCTGTGGACTGACCATTCCAAAAATTGCCCCTTAGGTGTCCAAAAAGATTAGGTGGGTTACAGGGATAGGGCAGGAGAGTGGGCATAGGGGGTTGCTCTTTCAGAGGGTCGGTGCAGACCTGATGGGTCGAATAGCCTCCTTCTGCACTGTGGGGATTCTATGGAAGTTCATGACAAAGATGTCCAACAGAAGCTGTTGAGGGTTATGGGACCCATAAATAGGAGAAGTGCCAGTGCCCATGATTTCACTCCCTGGCCCTGGTCCTTCCAAACCTGTGACCACTATCACCTAGAAGATCAAGGGAAGACAAAGTCTGAGAACACTACACGGCATCCTGACCTGAAACGATATTGCCATTCCTGCACTGCCACAGGTTAGAAATCCTAGAATGCTCTCCTTTACAGCACGAAGTGTTTTAAGCCACCTGAACTGCAGCGGTTCAAGAAAGCAGCTCATCACCATCTTCCCAAGATCAATTAAGAATGGACAATAAATGCTGGCCTTGCCAGTGACGTTCACATCTCATGAATGCATTTGGAATGTTGCCAGTTGGATAGTTACAATTTCTGTTTTGGAGACAAAAATTATTTTGGACAGTTGCCCATCAGGATATTAAATTGGTCCATTACTGAACTGCTTATGGTCTGTGGAAGAAGTGGAGTTGTCAAATGGTATTTTATCTTTCTTCAAATATGTTTAAAGATTTGGACATGTAAATTAAATTTAACAAGTTACACTCAATGTTTTGCCCTCTGAAAAGTTGTGACATATACAGCAAGGAACCGAAGAATACAATCGGGCAGACAATCCTAAGCTTTCTGCTGCCACTCTGCACAAATAGCTTGTGTGCTTGGGGAAATTTCACTAACTTTTTCTCCTCCCGGTGTTAAATTGATATAGATTGAGCCACGTACATACTGGGCCATAACTTCCATGGTGTGACAATCACAATCAGATTGCCGCTCCACTCCTTTTCTTCACACTTTTCTCATTCGACCGTCCAACTTGTGTCGGGTGAGAAACGTGTGGTGGAGCGGGTTCCAGAGGTCTTCAGTTGAGCATAGAAGAATTGGGAGAACGGAAGAGACACCCTTTTTTTTTTATTAAAAAAACAGCACTAGCTGCTGCAAAACTAGTACGTTTAAAGGTCCAGCCACTTTGAGAAACCAGTGAGAAGGTAGGAGGGGGGGTGCCCTCTGGCGAGGGGCCCGGCACTCTGTGGTGAGTGAACCTAGGTGGCCAGTGCCGGGGTTTTATTCATTCATGGGATGTGGGCATCGCTGGCAGGGCCAGCATTTATTACCCATCCCTAATTGCCCTCGAGGTGGTGGTGGTGAGCTGCCTTCTTGAAAAGCAAATTCTCACAAAGGATGAAATCGCGAATGGCGATTATAACATGAGTGAATTAGACAGGTTCCAGCCATCCAAAAATTTGATTTTTTTTTTAAAAAGGCAGAGAACAATAAAAACTAGGTTCAGTAAATTCAGGACAATTTTGCTGGAGACATTGTTCAACAAAGCAAAAAAAACAAGAAGAAAAAGGACGCACTTTCGGTGCCACCTTCATCGTCACTATTATCACTGGTGACACAGACACTAACCTGTTTACTGCTTTTTAAGCACTGGTATAATTTAAGCGCCTTCTATCTAACAAACGGACCATTAACTGGGGTCCTCCTTTGATGCTGGTGCTCTATTCAAACATTTAGTAACATTTAGTAACTTCCTCATTTCCTACAATAATAATAATCTTTTTTTTTATAAATGTTTTATTGAAAATTTTTTCCCAAACAACAATTTTCCCCCTCTTACAAAGCAAACGCAACAATAACAATACAGAAATTTTAAACAATACACAAGTAACAAAACCCCTTTATCTTTGACCTAAACTAAACCCCCCCCCCCCGGGTTGCTGCTGCTGGTCATCTGTCTTCCCTCTAACGTTCCCCTAGGTAGTCGAGAAATGGCTGCCACCGCCTGGTGAACCCTTGAGCCGATCCTCTCAGGGCAAACTTTATCTGCTCCAGTTTAATGAACCCCGCCATATCATTTACCCAGGCCTCCAGTCCGGGGGGGTTCGCCTCCTTCCACATGAGTAGGATCCTGCGCCGGGCTACTAGGGACGCAAAGGCCACAACGTCGGCCTCTTTCGCCTCCTGCACTCCCGGCTCTTCCGCAACTCCAAATAGAGCTAACCCCCAGCCTGGTTTGACCCGGGCCTTCACCACCCGCGAAATCACTCCCGTCACTCCCTTCCAATACCCTTCCAGTGCCGGGCATGCCCAAAACATATGTGCGTGGTTTGCCGGGCTCCCGCCACACCTCCCACATTTGTCCTCCACTCCAAAGAACCTGCTCAATCTTGCTCCCGTTATGTGTGCTCTATGTAGCACCTTAAATTGAATCAGGCTAAGCCTGGCGCATGAGGAACAGGAATTTACCCTGCTTAGGGCATCAGCCCACATACCCTCCTCTATCTCCTCCCCTAGTTCTTCTTCCCACTTTCCTTTTAGTTCGCCCACCGACTCCTCCCCCTCTTCCCTCATCTCTCGGTAAATCTCTGACACCTTGCCCTCTCCGACCCACACCCCTGAAAGCACCCTGTCCTGTATCCCCTGTGTCGGGAGCAACGGAAATTCCCTCACCTGTTGTCTAGTAAATGCCCTCACCTGCAAATATCTCAAGAAATTTCCCCGGGGCAACTTATACTTTTCCTCCAATGCTCCCAAGCTCGCAAAAGTCCCATCTATAAATAAATCTCCCACCCTCCTAATTCCCAACTGGAACCAGCTCTGAAATCCTCCATCCATTCTTCCTGGGGCGAACCTATGGTTGTTCCTGATTGGGGACCCCACCAGGGCTCCCCGCACCCCTCTCTGTCGCCTCCACTGTCCCCAGATATTCAATGTTGCCGCCACCACTGGGTTCGTGGTAAACTTTTTAGGTGAGATCGGTAGCGGCGCCGTCACCAGCGCCTCTAAACTCGTCCCTTTACAGGACTTTCTCTCCAGTCTTTCCCACGCCGCTCCCTCACCCTCCATCATCCATTTACGTATCATTGCCACATTGGCGGCCCAATAGTAATCGCCCAAGTTCGGTAGTGCCAATCCTCCTCTGTCCCTACTACGCTGAAGGAACCCCCTCCTTACTCTCGGAACTTTCCCTGCCCACACGAAGCTCGTGATGCTCCTGTCTATTTTTATTAAAAAAGGTCTTGGTGATTAGTATAGGGAGACATTGAAATACAAATAAGAACCTCGGGAGGACCATCATCTTAATTGCTTGCACCCTGCCCGCCAGCGATAGAGGCTGCATGTCCCACCTCTTGAAGTCCTCCTCCATTTGTTCGACCAACCGTGTCAGATTAAGTCTGTGCAAGGTTCCCCAGCTCCTAGCGATCTGAATCCCCAGGTATCGGAAGTTTCTTTCCACTTTCCTTAGAGGCAAGCCTTCTATCTCTCTACTCTGGTCCCCTGGATGTATCACAAATAATTCACTCTTCCCCATGTTTAGCCTATACCCCGAGAAATCCCCGAACCCCCTCAAAATTCGCATAACCTCTATCATTCCCCCCGCTGGGTCCGACACGTATAACAATAGGTCATCCGCATATAACGAGACTCGGTGTTCTTCTCCCCCTCTAATCACCCCTCTCCATTCCCTGGAGTCTCTCAACGCCATGGCCAGAGGTTCAATTGCCAACGCGAACAACAATGGAGACAGCGGGCATCCCTGTCTTGTTCCCCTATATAGTCGGAAATACTCCGATCTATGTCGACCTGTAACTACGCTTGCCGTTGGAGCCCCATAAAGAAGTCTAACCCAGCTAATAAACCCGTTCCCAAACCCAAACCTCCTTAACACTTCCCATAAATACTCCCACTCCACCCTATCAAATGCGTTCTCTGCGTCCATTGCCGCCACTATCTCTGCCTCCCCCTCCACTGGGGGCATCATTATCACCCCTAATAGTCGTCGCACGTTAACATTCAGTTGTCTCCCTTTTACGAACCCTGTCTGGTCTTCGTGCACCACCCCCGGGACACAGTCCTCTATCCTCGATGCCAGTACCTTTGCCAACAATTTGGCGTCCACGTTCAACAATGAAATGGGTCTATAGGACCCGCACTGCAACGGATCTTTATCCCTCTTCAAAATTAACGATATCGTCGCCTCCGACATCGTCGGGGGTAGAGTCCCCCCTTTCCTGGCCTCATTGAACATCCTCACCATCAACGGGGCCAACAAGTCCACATATTTTCTGTAATACTCCACCGGGAACCCGTCTGGTCCTGGGGCCTTCCCTGCTTGCATGCTTCCCAGTCCCTTAATAACCTCGTCCACCCCAATCGGTGCCCCCAGGCCTACCACCCCCCGCTCCTCCACTTTCGGGAACCTCAATTGGTCCAGGAACTGCCGCATCCCCTCCTCTCCCTCTGGGGGTTGAGACCTATACAGTTCCTCATAGAAGGTCTTGAACACCTCATTTATCTTTCCTGCCCTTCGCACCGTGTCTCCCCTTTCGTCTCTAATTCCTCCTATCTCCCTCGCTGCTGCCCTCTTTCGCAATTGATGAGCCAACAGGCGACTCGCCTTTTCCCCATATTCATACCTCCTCCCCTGTGCCTTCCTCCACAGTACCTCTGCCTTTCTGGTGGTCAGAAGGTCAAATTCCGTCTGGAGTCGTCTCCTCTCCCTGTACAATTCCTCCTCCGGGGTCTCCGCAAATTCCCTGTCCACCCTTAAGATCTCCCCCAGTAGTCTTTCCCTTTCCTTGGCCTCTGTTTTCCCTTTGTGGGCCCTGATGGAGATCAGCTCTCCTCTGACCACCGCTTTTAGTGCTTCCCATACCACTCCCACAGGGACCTCGCCGTCGTCATTGACCTCCAGATATCTCTCAATACACCCCCGCACTCTTGCACACACTCCCTCATCCGCCATCAGTCCCACATCTAATCGCCAGAGTGTTCTCTGCTCCCTTTCCTCTCCTAATTCCAGGTCCACCCAATGTGGGGCATGATCCGAAACCGCTATGGCTGAGTATTCAGCTTCTTCCACCCTAGAGATCAACGACCTTCCCAAAACAAAAAAATCTATCCGGGAGTACACTTTATGGACATGGGAGAAGAAGGAAAACTCCCTAGCCCTAGGTCTAAGAAATCGCCATGGATCCACTCCCCCCATTTGGTCCATAAACCCCTTAAGTACCTTGGCCGCTGCCGGACTTCTTCCGGTCCTTGAGCTGGATCTATCTAGCCCCGGGTCCAGCACCGTATTAAAGTCCCCTCCTAAAATCAAGTTTCCTACCTCCAGGTCCGGTATACGCCCCAGCATCCGTCTCATAAATCCCGCATCGTCCCAGTTTGGGGCATACACGTTAACCAACACGACCTCCATTCCCTCCAGCCTGCCACTCACCATTACATATCTACCTCCGCTATCTGCTACGATGTTCTTTGCTTCAAATGCGACCTGTTTCCCCACCAAAATGGCCACCCCTCTATTCTTTGCGTCCAGTCCTGAGTGGAACACCTGTCCCACCCATCCTTTCCTTAGCCTAACTTGGTCCGCCACCTTTAGGTGCGACTCTTGGAGCATAACCACGTCTGCCCTTAGTCCTTTCAAATGCGCGAGCACTCTGGCCCTTTTTATCGGTCCGTTCAGGCCTCTCACGTTCCACGTGATCAGCCTCACTAGGGGGCTACCTGCCCCCCTCCCGTGTCGACTAGCCATTACCTTCTCTAGGCCAGTCCCATATCCCGCCTCCGCGCTCCCGCTCGCTCCCCCAGCGTCGCACACCATCCCCGCCCACCCACTCTTTAGCCATTTCCTTTTGGATTTCCGCAGCAGCAACCCAGTTGTCCCCCACCCCCCCCCCCCCCCCCAGATCTCTTTCTAGCATGATTGCTCCCCCCATATTACTTCCGTAAGTCAGCTGACTTCAACTGACCCCGGCTACTCCTGCTCACTCCTCGACCCCCCCGATGTGGGAAACTCCCATCCGCCTTTCGCCTGTCTTCCCGCCTTATTCTTTCTGGTGCGGGAACATCCCTTTACCTGACCCGCCTCTTATGGCGCAGCTCCCTTTCCCCTCCCCCTCCCCTTCCCCATTCTCTAACTATGTCCCGTCTTTCCCCCCTCACCGGCGTCCACATTTCCCCAATGTCTCCCCCCTTCCCTGTTTACTTCTCAATTAACTTCCACCGTAACATTAACAATAACATTTCCTGCAGCATCAGTCCCTCAGTTCCGATCCAATTTCTCTTCTTTGATGAAGGTCCATGCTTCCTCCGCCGTCTCGAAATAATGGTGTCTCTCCTGATACGTGACCCATAGTCTTGCCGGCTGCAGCATCCCGAACTTCACCTTCCTTTTATGCAACACCTCTTTGGCTCGGTTGAAGCTCGCCCTCCTTCTCGCCACCTCCGCACTCCAATCCTGGTATACCCGTACCACTGCATTCTCCCATCTGCTACTCCGCACCTTTTTAGCCCATCTCAGGACCTCTTCTCTATCCTTAAGGCGGTAAAATCGCACGATTATCGCCCTGGGTGGTTCTCCCGCTTTTGGTCTTCTCGCCGGAATCCGATTTGCCCACTCCACCTCCAAGGGGCCCGTAGGGGCCTCAGCACCCATCAGTGAGCTCAGCATCGTACTTGCGTACGCTCCACAGTCCACTCCTTCCACACCCTCAGAGAGACCCAGTATCCGAAGGTTCTTCCTTCGCGCTCCATTTTCTAGGGCTTCGATCCTTTCAGTACACTTTTTATGAAGTGCCTCGTGCGTCTGTGTCTTAACCGCCAGGCCCAGGATCTCGTCCTCAATATCTGTCACCTTCTGCTCCACCACACAGAGCTCTGTCTCCTGGGTCTTTAATGTCTCCTTGAGCCCCTCAATTGCCTGTAGCAACGGGGTCAGCACCTCCCTCTTCAGCAGCTCCACGCACCGTCTCACAATTTCATGCTCAGGCCCCCATGTCGCCTGCGCTTTCTCCGCCGCCATCTTGTACTTCTCTCTTTCTGACCCTTTGGTCGACGATTCCTCACGCTGCAGCCGCCGCCGCCGGTTTTTTCCTCCTTCGTTTGGGGGGGGACTCCCTTCTCACACGCCCCACACCGGGTTGCGTCGTCGAAAAATTCCCCGTTGGGGCTCTTAAAAGAGCCCGAAGGTCCGTCGGAGCTGGAGCCGCCGAAGCGTGCGGCTAGCTAGGCATCACCGCAACCGGAAGTCCCTTCAGTGGCCTTGATGAGGTCTTTTCACAGTTGTTCCCTCTGCTGCTAGAATTCACCTTTGATACAGGCCCTCAGGTCAGCTTGCAGCTTTAAGCTTGCCCTTCCCCCGCCTGCATGCTGGAAGAGGCCCCGTTTATCCTGCAGTTGCAGCCAAATCTTTTACTGTTTCTGCGTGTGTCTGGCAACCAAGAGACATACCCTTCCTGGGGGACACTGCCGGGGGAATATTGCAGCCTTCTTCCCACACCGGGAAATGTCAAACAAATACCGTGGGGGCCCTGTAAAAGAGCCCAAAAGTCCGTTCCAAGCAGGAGCTGCCGAATATGCGACCTAGCTCTGCATAGCCGCACCCGGAAGTCTCAATAATAATAATCTTTATTGTCACAAGTCGGCTTACATTAACACTGCAATGAAGTTACTGCGAAAATCCCTTAGTTGCCACACTCTGGCGCCTGTTCGGGTACACGGAGGGAGAATTCAGAATGTCCAATTCACCTAACAAGCATGTCTTTTCGGGACTTAGTGGGAGGAAACCGGAGCACCCGGAGAAAACCCAGGCAGACACAGGGAGAACGTGCAGATTCCGCACAGACAGTGACCCAAGCCGGGAATCAAACACTGTCCCTGGCGCTGTGAAGCTACAGTGCTAACCACTGTGCTACCAAGTGTGGATCTCTCCTACTTACAAAAGTTAAGCTGGCAGTATGCTGACCAGCAGCATTAACACTGGCCCTTCTTTTTTCTTCAGACTGCATAATGTACCTGATTGGAGAATAGCATTTGCGCCATTTTCCAGTCTATCTAAGATCTTGAATTTATTTATGCAAGTGTCATCACTTTCCAGGGACATTTTCCGTTTGGCTCGGACTCACTCATTTTTAATACGATATTGGACTGTACCTGAACCGCACAATATGGTCAGGGGTTACTCTATCCTGTAAATCAAGTGCAGTTACAGACAATGCATGCGCAAGACGCACTTCCTATAGGGGGAAATACACCATGGAATCCGTGGATACTTGGGACGATTTGGGACGCAATGGACTATCATATATACAAGGATCTTTTTGCGGGGAAAGAAATTTGCAAAAGCCAAAGCCACAAACAACGGGACTTCATTGCACTACAGTTACCAGGAGTTAGAAGTGGTTTATTCTAACATTTCCTGGACAACTACGCCTGTAAGATAATCGGAACCATCTGAAGACTGCAATTGTCAGATGGCTCTAAGTGCAGGGTAATTGCCAAACAGAAGTTTGAACTTCCTGGACAATTACCTTGCAATCTTTACGTGGGGACGTCTGGGAAGGTGGTGGCACGTAGCAGTGCATCTTCGGAGTACAACCCCCCCCCCCGCCCCCATGCCATGTATGACACCAGATGTTACGGACCATAATATACATTTTGAAGTTATAGTGTGTGAGTTTAAGGTTCAATTACAGCAATGTATTGTTAGAGTCTTTCCTTTTGATTTCCCTTTTTCCCTTTGTTCGTATTTTACTTTCTTTTATTATTTTTGATCCATGGACCCAAAATCCAAATTTGCCTTTAAGCAGAGGACCTAAGCTGAAGCAGTCTGCTTGTCAGGACAGCATGTTCCAGGATTTGCATTTTGGAGTGGAGAAACATACCCAATGGCTCTGAGTGAATCTTAGGACTCTGTTGTAGATGAAGTCGGTTTGATTGGCTGGCAACCTGTGGGTTGGCCAGGACCGTGTTCTGCCTGGCAAGAGTCAGTAATTGGTTCCTGTATGATACTTTTTTGAGAGAACTTGGCAGAAGTGATTAGATCTTGGAAGGAGAAGGACCAGTCTTGCGCTCTCGTAAAGAACTGCTTTATTATTCTAAAACCAATGAGTGCCTGGCACATCTTTACTATAAAGTTAAAATGATCTTGAATCTACAGAGAAAGTAAACAACCTTGCCAGTGAAAACTATCTCAAGCCTCGAAGGAAGTACCACCAAAACAAAAGCTTGTAAGACATTAACTGGAAGCCATCCTAGTGCAAAATCCTTTATCCTTTTATTTTTATTGATATTTTCTTTACCTCTCTATCACTCTTTTCCCTCTATGTTGCTTGTCTGTGAGTGCGTGTAGAGAGTGGGGATAGTTAGAAAGGGTGAGATAGGAAAGGGGTTTTAGGTAGTCAGTTACATTTTTGTCAGTTTCATTATAATACTGTATATAATAAAAGGTTACTCAGATCTAGATTTTACAAACCTTGTGGTTGCAGTTTATTAGGTTCAGTCAAGATCTCAGATATTTTAAAATAACATCTAATTTCACTTGTGGTGCAACTCCGGCTCAAGTGGGGCTGGAATTGACCATGCAGTAGCCCCAGGGTGTCGTTTCAATACAAGGCAAATTGAATTCATTTTTTCATATATTAAATAAAATAAATTTAAAATCTATATTACACTACAGCAAGCCTGGATATCAGCTACCTGTGTCTTATTAATTCTTTATATACTTTGCATTTTAAAAAGGCAAATGTTTTCTATTACAGACCTTAACGCCTGGAAAGTATAATGAAAATTTTCAGCAGATTACAACATAAAAAAAATGAAGCAGCTTAACTTTCCTCTGATCGCAAAAAGTTATATGTTTTTATATTTTTTAACTTCCGTTATACAACAATCAATTTTATATTCAGCTTAATAAGGATTTATTCAAAATATTGACTATTATAAACAATCATATTCAGTAGCTGTCATTAAGTGTACCAACCAAGCAAATATTTAGAAGAGGAACATGGCAGAAGACTTACAATCATCCAGCCCAATTCTCTGACCACTAAATCAGAATAAATCAGACACTTTTGAAACACAGATTTTCAAAGGTTATATTATTTCAAAGACGGGGCCACTAGTATTAGTGTTAATCGATCCGTAGCTTCACGAGAATTATGAGATTTCCTGAGTTAATGGAACATAAAAGCCTCAAGTAAAGTTACACTGATCTACAGCATTTATCAGGAAATAATTAAAACCATAAACACGTGTCTAACCTGGCTCATAATGCAAACTTCAACATGGAACAGGGTGGGAGTACAAAATAACAGCACCGACATATGATTAAAACAAGTATTCACTGACAGAACAATGGTCTGTAGTTCCAAGTAAATCTAAATTACTGTTGTGGCAAATTTGATTAAGTATTTGATAAGCCTCACTTACTGTTGCCCGCATCTTTTTCATTCAACTAGTGTTACTACAATCCCTCAGGCTGCTAGAAGATTCAACCATCAGTCCGCCAGATGCTCAAATCTGCTCCATTCACTAAACATCAGTTTCATTGACATTAGGGCACCAGGCCTGTATATCCCGATCATAAAATCCTAACCTAAGTCCAGTACTTGACTGCATCTAATTCCTTTCATCAATGCCACAGCTATTTTTCCACATTATATGATATGTCGAGGCAGGATGTTAAAGGTAGATCCAATTATCACTATTTTTATCAACACCTACCG
Organism: Scyliorhinus torazame; assembly: GCF_047496885.1. Lineage (NCBI taxonomy): Eukaryota > Metazoa > Chordata > Chondrichthyes > Carcharhiniformes > Scyliorhinidae > Scyliorhinus > Scyliorhinus torazame. The sequence goes on from NC_092714.1 coordinate 137,702,266, forward strand.
CAAGCCTCACTTCCTATCAAATTAATCCATGTACAAACAGCTTCCTGTTGTACATGAATATATCACATCACCATAGCAACCAAATCAACAAATGCATGTAGCATCTGCTGCTAGATTATACGTCAGTCACAAAGAACAGAAGTAATGAGTGGCATTTGACATATTCTTAATGTTGTGGTTAAATTTGAAACTACAGAACCAAAACTAAATAGGCTGTTGAATTTCTGCATGATATTTTGTTTTAATTGCCTTTTCACATTTACAAATCACAATCTGCACTCTTTTCAGATCGTGCAGATGTTACTTTTATAAATCTGATGTTATTGAAATGGTTAAATAAATGAATAAATTAATTCCAGCGGTCTCTAATCAATGTTGAACATCTAGTTTGGACCTTAGCGCATGGTTCTAGATCAACAATTTATGGAAAAGAATCGCCTGGTCCAGATTACAACAGCAACAATGCATATGTAAACCACTGTAACAAGCGTTAATTTCAGCTGACAAAATCATGGTAATCAATCCGTTTTATTGACTGTTGGAAGCAGTTTATTCTCTGGTACTACATTTGCACTTGACTGAAGACTGAATTCCACAATTCATAGGCCCTATTTCATTTCAATTGCGATTGTTTTGCTCTCATACAATTAATACAACATTGTTACAATCCCAGCTGACATTAATACTGGACAAATCAAATCCCAGACTGAAACCTGACTTGATAGATCCTAACGTTGCGTTTTTTAGAAACTGTGGAGGAAACTTCCGAACCAATTCACAGGAGTCTAATGAACGTTTAACACAAAGAATAAGCTATTTTTTTTTAAAAAATTACACAGCAAAAAGGTTGAAAAGATTTAAATACAAACACATGATGATAATTCAATTTCCCTATATTCCTTCACCCTAACAATATCCCCATTGACACAAAACCCAATGAAGATTTACCACTATCTTACCACCAAGGCTTCTTGCTTTGGCTGGCACAGTTGCACATGGTTTTCTTACATTTGAGCATTCACTCAAAGCTTTTTACCCAACTCCTATCTCTCCCCGATACACCCAAAATCACACTCTACACTCACTATTGCTTCAGCTGGGGAGCAAACACGAGTTCCCTAAACTCTCCCAGTAACCTTGTAGTATCTATCAGAGAGCTTAAAATTCCTGTATTCTCTCTGACATCCACTGACTGAACTACCTCTCAGCTCTTGTCTTTTTCTGTAGTCGTGTCACTCGAGCACTGTTGATAGGCAGCAGTCAGGTTTTTTCTAAAAGTGGGCATGTCTGCAAATATTTTTTTTTAAAATATCTTTATTCAAGGCTTTTTACATATCAGAAGACCAAAACAGCCACATGAACAGAAACCACAAGCCACCAACCTCCCCCGATACCAACACCCCGCCTTCCTAATTTTGTCCCCTTATCCCCACCTCCACAGCCCCCGACCCAACCCCACCTCACTGACCCCTCAATCCACTTTGACAAAGTCAATGAACGCTTTCCACCTTTAGGTGAACCCCTCCTCCGATCCCCACAGAGCAAACATGACCTTTGCAGGAATTCGGCTAGGTCACTCACCCATACTCCCCCCCGCGCCTTCGGTGGCCCCAAGTCCCGACAACACAACAAGATCAGTTTCCAGGGCTATCAGGGAGGCAAAGGCCAATATGTCGGCCACTCTCCCCACCTGGACTCCTAGACCTTCCGACACACCGAATATTGCTACCTCCGGAATCGGGGCTACCCCTACACCCAGAATCTCGGACATCACATCCAAGAAGCCCTGCCAGAACTCACTCAGCTTTGGACACGCCCTATCCTCCAGCCCTGCAAAGAACCGGCTCATCCTCGCACCTGTCATGTGGGCCCTACTTACCACCTTAAACTGGATAAGGCTTAACCTCGCACAACTCGTTCACCCTCCGCAGGGCCTCTTTTCACCTGCCGGCCTGCACCTCCCCACCCAACTCCTCCTCCCATTTACGCTTAATCGCCTCCACCGGAGCGCCCTACCTCTCTCACTGTAGATATCCGACACCCCCCATCCCAATAACATCCTCCGACAACAGCTTGTCCTGCAACACCGGAGGCAGCAGCCCCGGGTAGGACGGCATCTCTCTCCTCACAAACTCCCTCACCTGCAGGTACCTAAAACCATTCCCTTTCAGCAGCTCAAATGTTTTTTCTATCTCCTCCAGTCCCGCAAATTTATCCCCCATAAACAGGTCCCTAAAGTACTCTACCCCACTTGCCGCCACCCCGGAATCTCGCATTCAGTCTTGTTTGCCCAAACAAAGAACAACAAAGAACAAAGAAGTGTACAGCACAGGAACAGGCCCTTCGGCCCTCCAAGCCCGTGCCGACCATACTGCCCGACTAAACTACAATCTTCTACACTTCCTGGGTCCGTATCCTTCTATTCCCATCCTATTCATATATTTGTCAAGATGCCCCTTAAATGTCCCTATCGTCCCTGCCTCCACTACCTCCTCCGGTAGTGAGTTCCAGGCACCCACTACCCTCTGCGTAAAAAACTTGCCTCGTACATCTACTCTAAACTTTGCCCCTCTCACCTTAAACCTATGCCCCCTAGTAATTGACCCCTCTACCCTGGGGAAAAGCCTCTGACTATCCACTCTGTCTATGCCCCTCATAATTTTGTATACCTCTATCAGGTCGCCCCTCAACCTCCTTCGTTCCAGTGAGAACAAACCGAGTTTATTCAATCGCTCCTCATAGCTTATGCCCTCCATACCAGGCAACATTCTGGTAAATCTCTTCTGCACCCTCTCTAAAGCCTCCACATCCTTCTGGTAGTGTGGCGACCAGAATTGAACACTATACTCCAAGTGTGGCCTAACTAAGGTTCTATACAGCTGCAACATGACTTGCCAATTCTTATACTCAATGCCCCGGCCAATGAAGGCAAGCATGCCGTATGCCTTCTTGACTACCTTCTCCACCTGTGTAGCCCCTTTCAGTGATCTGTGGACCTGTACTCCTAGATCTCTTTGACTTTCAATACTCTTGAGGGTTCTACCATTCACTGTATATTCCCTACCTGCATTAGCCCTTCCAAAATGCATTACCTCACATTTGTCCAGGTTAAACTCCATCTGCCATCTCTCCGCCCAAGTCTCCAGACAATCTAAATCCTGCTGTATCCTCAGACAGTCCTCATCGCTATCCGCAATTCCACCAACCTTTGTGTCGTCTGCAAACTTACTAATCAGACCAGTTACATTTTCCTCCAAATCATTTATATATACTACAAAGAGCAAAGGTCCCAGCACTGATCCCTGTGGAACACCACTGGTCACAGCCCTCCAATTAGAAAAGCATCCCTCCATTGCTACCCTCTGCCTTCTATGGCCTAGCCAGTTCTGTATCCACCTTGCCAGTTCACCCCTGATCCCGTGTGACTTCACCTTTTGTACTAGTCTACCATGAGGGACCTTGTCAAAGGCCTTACTGAAGTCCATATAGACAACATCCACTGCCCTACCTGCATCAATCATCTTAGTGACCTCCTCGAAAAACTCTATCAAGTTAGTGAGACACGACCTCCCCTTCACAAAACCGTGCTGCCTCTCACTAATACGTCCATTTGCTTCCAAATGGGAGTAGGTCCTGTCTCGAAGAATTCTCTCCAGTAATTTCCCTACCACTGAAGTAAGGCTCACCGGCCTGTAGTTCCCGGGATTATCCCTGCCACCCTTCTTAAACAGAGGAACAACATTGGCTATTCTCCAGTCCTCCGGGACATCCCCTGAAGACAGCGAGGATCCAAAGATTTCTGTCAAGGCCTCAGCAATTTCCTCTCCAGCCTCCTTCAGTATTCTGGGGTAGATCCCATCCGGCCCTGGGGACTTATCTACCTTAATATTTTTTAAGACACCCAACACCTCGTCTTTTTGGATCACAATATGACCCAGGCTATCTACACCCCCTTCTCCAGACTCAACATCTACCAATTCCTTCTCTTTGGTGAATACTGATGCAAAGTATTCATTTAGTACCTCGCCCATTTCCTCTGGCTCCACACATAGATTCCCTTGCCTATCCTTCAGTGGGCCAACCCTTTCCCTGGCTACCCTCTTGCTTTTTATGTAAGTGTAAAAAGCCTTGGGATTTTCCTTAACCCTATTTGCCAATGACTTTTCATGACCCCTTCTAGCCCTCCTGATTCCTTGCTTAAGTTCCTTCCTACTTTCCTTATATGCCACACAGGCTTCGTCTGTTCCCAGCCTTTTAGCCCTGACAAATGCCTCCTTTTTCTTTTTGACGAGGCCTACAATATCACTCGTCATCCAAGGTTCCCGAAAATTGCCGTATTTATCTTTCTTCCTCACAGGAACATGCCTGTCCTGTATTCCTTTCAACTGACACTTGAAAGCCTCCCACATGTCAGATGTTGATTTGCCCTCAAACATCCGCCCCCAATCTATGTTCTTCAGTTCCCGCCTAATATTGTTATAATTAGCCTTCCCCCAATTTAGCACATTCATCCTCGGACCACTCTTATCCTTGTCCACCAGTACCTATGATTATCATTTATTGGCACCCAGAACGGCATGCCCTCCAATCCAAAATGTTGCCTACACTGGCTCCACACCCTCAACGGCAAAATCACCACTGGGCTCACGGAGTACCTGACCGGCGAGAACGGAAGGGGCGCCAACAACAGTGCCCTCAAACTTGTCCCACTCAGCGGCGCCGCCTCCATCCGCCCCCACACTGATCGCTTTCCCACCACCCATTTCCTCACCATTGCGATGTTCGGCACGCAATAATAATTCATCAAACTTGGCAATACCAGCACCCCCTTCTCCCCACCCCCTCTCCAAGGACCCCCTCTTCACTCGCGGGGACTTACCCACCCACACAAATCCCCAAAATTAGCCCGTTCACCTTCCTGAAAAAGAACTTGGGAACAAAGAGAGGAGGTTCCAGGCCACGAAGAAGAACCTGGGAGCCCTGTCATTTTAACTGTCTGCATGCGCCCAGCCAATGAAAGTGGCAACACCTGTCCCACCTCTTGAAATCCGCCTTCATTCCTTCCACCAGCCATGCCAAATTCAATTTGTGTAACTGGGTCCAGTTCCACGCTACCCGGATTCCTAGATACCGAAAACTCACCCCACCACACAAAACGGTAACTCCCCTAACCTCCTTTCCTGCCCTCTTTTGTTGATCGGGAATACCTCGCTCCTCCCCATGTTCTATTTGTACCCCGAAAACCAGCCAAATTCCCTCAGGATTTCCAAGATCCATCCAAAGCTGCCCACCGGGTTCAAAAATGTACAGCAACAGATCGTCCACATACATCGAGACTCTGTGCTTACCGTCCTTCTCCCACCACCCCCAATCCCTTTCCACCGCCCTCGACACCCCAAGTGCCACTCTCAATGGCTCTACTGCCAAAGTGAAAAGCAATGGGGAGAACGGGAACTCCTGCCTCATCCCCTGATGTAGCCTAAGTACCCTGAACGCGTCCTGTTCATTGGCAGGCACCCTGTACAGGAGCCAACCCCAATCCACAAAACCGTGGCCAAACCAAACCGAGCAAATACCTCTAACAAATATGCCTACTGCATCCGATCAAACCCCTTCTCCGCGTCCATTGCCACTACTACTTCTATCTCCTGCCACTCCGAAGGCATCATAATAACATGGAACAGCCTGCGCACATTCACCGACACCCGCCTTCCCTTTCCAAATCCCATCTGGTCGTCCCCTATCACCCCCGGCACACGGTTCTCTATCCGTGACGCCAACATCTTTGCATCAATATTAAGCAGCAATATTGGGTGGTACGACCCACACTGCAACAGGTCTTTATCCTTCTTCAAAATCGGGGAAATGGGTGCCTGCTTCAGTACCTTCCTACTTTCTTTAAACTCAAGGGTTTCCCCCATCCTTATGGCCCGTACAAAAGTCTCCTTTTCCTTTGTGACGAGGTTTACAATATCCCTCGTTATCCAAGGCACCCTAAACTTCCCATACTTCTCCTTCGTTCTCTCAGGAACGTGACTTTCCTGAATCCTAATCAACTGTCGCTTGAAAGACTCCCACATGTCCGATGTTGATTTACTATCAAACAGTCGCACCCAATCCAAATTTTTCAATTCCTGTCTAATGTTATCGTAATTTGCCTTTCCCCAGTTTAGCACCCGAGGGTTACCCTCAACCCTATCCAAAAATGTACAGAATTATGTTCACTACTCCCAAAATGTTCCCCAACTGAAACCTCAACCACCTGTCCAGACTCATTCCCCAATACCAGATCCAGTACTGCCCCTTCCCTAGTTGGACTATCTACATATTGCATCAAGAAGCCTTCCTGGATACACCTTACAAACTCTGCCCGTCCAAACCCCTGGCACTAAGTGAGTCCTGTCAATATAGGGGAAATTAAAATCCCCTAGCATAACAACCCTGTTGCTTTTGCACCTATCCAAAATCTCTCTACCTATCTGCTCCTCTATCTCTCGCTGGCATTTGGGGGGCCTGTAATAAATGCCAAACATTGTGATTGCCCGCTTCCTGTTCCTAAGCTCTACCCAGATTACCTCATTGTATGAGCCCTCCAAGGTGTCCTCCTGCACTATGGCTATAATATTCTCCTTAACCAGTAATGCTACTCCTCCATCCCTTTTACATCCCCCTCTATCTCTCCTGAAGCATCTATATCCTCCAACGTCCAGCTGCCAATCCTGCCCTTCCCTTAACTATGTTTCTACGATAGCCACAACATCGTAATTCCAAGTACTAGTAAGTGCTCCAAGTTCATCTGCCTTACCCACTATACTTCTGAGCTAACTGAAGGCAGGTCGGCCAATGGAGGAAGGAAAATCTCCATATTGTCGAACTTTGAACTGATGTTGACACTGATTGAAGGTGTGAAGAAATGCTATTTACGATGGTCGATGTCTGGAGGCTTTTCTTTTCAGGCAAGGGCAATGGCCGTTCAAATAAGTTGCTGGATTGCACAGCAAGCATGGATTCTCTGCATGCATTCAAAAGATCTGAACTTTTCTGACTCTGGCTGTTGTCACAGCAGACAAATGGTAGATCGACGATGTTTCACATGGTCAGTGCTTCCTGGAACTTGCTTTTCTTGCAGTTAGGAGTCCAAGAGGAGTTTCAAATATATCTAGACTAAATTCTTTAAATTCTGTTTTTATGTCTCTTCTGCTTCAGGGTCCCATGATTATTAAGTCAGATTGAAGCTGGGCCTCAGAAACTAATACTTTGCCAGTGGTTTTTACAGCTCGCCCCTTTAGCCTTGAATTATTCCCAGAGATGTTCGAATAGCCTATATATATTAGTGCGGGGGAATCCTAATGCTCTCAAGCAAGTAGACCACAGAATATAACCCATTTAGGGAGGCTTCCCCGACAACTGTTCCCAAATTGTTCATAATTGATTGTAGAAAACAAATTCCCTGAACAATGCTGCTTAAATTGCCTCTTGCGTACTTTCTCTCGATTGGCATGATGTGCTGTAATAGAATTGTGTCCATAAACATAATCTGAAAATGGCTGATTAAAAAACACTTCTGGTCATTTGAAAGATGCATGAAAGGTTCCTTGCCCCTTAGTTTTGATTTCTGCACCCTAAAGGACTCAGCCATCATTTTACCTGAATAAGGATACAAAGAACAGCAAGTCTCAGTGGACAATTGAGCAGAGTGCGATCAAAAGTCTTGTTACAACTCAATATGGGGTTGCAGGAGCCAGTCACGGATTGCAGTCAGCTCTTCCATAGACTTGGCTGCCAAAAAGGAAAACCAGAAGCCTGCAGTTGTCCAATAGATACAAAATATTCCTTTTTTAAAAAAAATATAAATTTAGAGTACCAATTTGCAACGGGCGAGCGGCGATTCTCCGGGCCAGATGGGCCGAGCGGCCTGCCCAATACGACTGGTTCCCGCCGGCGCCATCCACACCTGGTCGCTGCCGGTGGGAACAGCGCGGGAACGCTTGGGGGGGGGGGGGGGGGGGGGGCGGCCTGTGTGGGTGGGTTCCTGCACCGCGAGGGGGGCTCAAACGGGGTCTGGCCCGCGATCGATGCCCACCGATCGGCTGGCCAGCCCCTCTGAATGAGGACCTTCCTTCCTCTGCCGCCCCAGAAGATCCATCCGACATCTTCTTGCGGGGCGGCCTCGGGGGAGGTCGGCAACCGCGCATGCGCGGGTGATGTCATTAACGTGGCACCAAGACCCGGCGCGCGTAAATGACGCGACGCCGCTCCTAGCCCCCCGGGGGCGGGAGAATAGGGGGCTGGGAGCGGGCTCCGCGTCGGAATGAAACTCTCTGGTTTTCACTCCGGCGTCGGCACTTAGACTCCCGATGGGAGAATTGCGCCCAGGGAGAATATGCAAACTCCACACAGTGACCCAGGGCCGGTATTTGAACCAGAGGTCTCAGGGCCATTGGCAACAGTGCTAACCACTGTGCCACCATGTCGCCCCAGATACAAAATATTCCTGATACGGACGCTCCTCCTCGAGGTCAGAAAAAAAATCAGTTTTGTTGCCTAATTGGATCAGAATCTTGTACTACCAGTTAAGCAGGCATTTCCTTCAAATATGTGGTGTGGTTGCCAGAGTTTGTTTATTTATTAACAGAATTACATTCTTCTATCTAGCTATAATTTCCAAAAGAGTTTAAGCTCTAGGATTCATATGCAGGTACTATATAAAAACTTCCAGAACTGAATACCTGAAACATGCAAAAACTGAAGACATAAGCAGATTTTGGATCCATGAGAAAACCAGAGACCGTTGCTACTAAATGAGTATAGAAATCATTCAGCCGACTTCCGGTTGCGGCGATGACCAGCTAAGCCGCACGTTTCGGCGGCTCCAGCTCCAGCGGACCTTCGGGCTCTTTTAAGAGCCCCAACGGGAAATTTTCACGCGACGAAACCCGGTGTGGGGTGAGTGAATAGGGAGTTCCCCCCCAACGAAAGAGGAAAATATCGGCGGCGGCGGCTGCAGCGCGAGGAATCCTCGACGATAGGGACAGAAAGGAAAGAGAAACAAGATGGCGGCGGAGAAAGCCCAGGCGACATGGGGGCCCGATCAAGATGAATTCCTAAGACGGTGTGTGGAGCTACTAAAGAAGGAGGTGCTGACCCCGATGCTACAGGCAATTGAGGGGCTTAAGGAGGCACAAAGGACCCAGGAGACAGAGCTTTGCGTGGTGGAGCAGAAGGTGACGGATAATGAGGACGAGATCCTGGGCCTGGCGGTCAAAACATAGACGCACGAGGCGCTCCACAAAAAGTGCATTGAAAGGATTGAGGCCCTAGAAAACAGAGCACGAAGGAAGAACCTTTGGATTCTGGGTCTCCCTGAGGGAGTGGAAGAAGCGGACTGCGGGGCTTATGTGAGCACGTGCTAAGCTCGCTGATGGGAGCTGAGGCCCCTTTGGGCCTCTTAGAAGTGGAGGGGGCTTATCGGATCCCGGCGAGGAGACCAAAAGCGGGAGAACCACCTAGGGCGACAATCGTGCGATTTCACCGCTTTAAAGATAGAGAAGTGGTTCTGAGATGGGCCAAAAAGGTACGGAGTAGCAGATGGGAGAATGCAGTGGTACGGGTGTACCAGGATTGGAGTGCGGAGGTGGCGAGAAGGAGGGCGAGTTTTAACCGAGCCAAGGAGGTGTTACACAAGAAGAAGGTGAAGTTCGGGATGCTGCAGCCGGCACGACTATGGGTCACGTACCAGGAGAGACATCACTATTTCGAAACGGCGGAAGAAGCATGGACCTTTATTAAAGATGAGAAATTGGATCGGAACTGAGGGACTGATATTGCAGGGAAATGTTACTGTCGATGTAAATAGAGAAGTAAATTGGGAAGGGGGGAGACACTAAGAAATGTGGGCGCCGGTGGGGGGGAAAGAAGGGACATAGGCGGATGATGAGGAATGGGAGTGGGATGGGAAAGGGAGCTGCGCCACAAGAGGCGGGTCAGCTATAGAGATGTTCCCGCTCCAGAAAGATAATGGCGGGAAGATAGGCGCAAGGTAGATGGGAGTTCCCCACACAGGGGGGGTCAAGGAGTGAGCAGGAGTAGCCAGGGTCAGTTGAAGTCAGCTGACTTGCGGAAGTAATATGGGGGGAGCAATCACGCTAGAGGGGGATCTAGCGGGGAGGGGGGGGGGGGGGGGAGGGGGGAGGATAACTGGGTTGCTGCTGCGGAAATCAAAGAGGAACTGGCTAAAGAATGGGTGGTCGGGGCTGGAATGCGACACCTGGGGAACGAGTGGGAGCGCGGAAGCGGGACGTGGGACTGGCCTAGAGAAGGTGATGGCTAGTCGACACGGGAAGGGGGCAGGTAGCCCCCTAGTGAGGCTGATCACGTGGAACGTGAGAGGCCTAAATGGACCGATTAAAAGGGCCCGAGTCCTCGCGCACTTGAAAGGACTAAGGGCAGACGTGGTTATGCTCCAGGAGACGCACCTGAAGGTGGCGGACCAAGTTAGGTTAAGGAAAGGATGGGTGGGACAGGTGTTCCATTCAGGGCTAGATGCAAAGAATAGAGGGGTGGCCATACTGGTGGGGAAACGGGTAGCATTCGAAGCAAGGAGCATTGTAGCAGATAGTGGAGACAGATATGTAATGGTGAGTGGCAGGCTGGAGGGAATGGAGGTTGTGTTGGTTAACGTATATGCCCCGAATTGGGACGATGCGGGATTTATGAGGCGGATGTTGGGACGTATACTGGACCTGGAGGTAGGAAACTTGATATTGGGAGGAGACTTCAACACCGTGCTCGTCCCAGGGTTAGATAGATCCAGATCTAAGACCGGAAGAAGGCCGGCAGCAGCCAAGGTGCTTAAGGGGTTTATGGATCAAATGGGGGGAGTGGATCCATGGCGATTTCTTAGACCAAGGGCCAGGGAGTTCTCCTTCTTCTCCCATGTTCATAAAGTGTACTCCCGGTTAGATTTTTTTGTTTTGGGAAGGTTGTTGATCTCGAGGGTGGAAGAAGCTGAGTATTCAGCCATAGTTATTTCGGATCATGCCCCACATTGGGTGGACCTGGAACTAGGAGAGGAGAGGGAGCAGCGAGCACTCTGGCGATTAGATGTGGGATTGTTGGCGGATGAGGGAGTTTGTGGAAGAGTGCGGGGATGTATCGAGAGGTACCTGGAGGCCAATGACGACGGGGAGGTCCGAGTGGGAGTGGTATGGGAAGCACTAAAAGCGGTGGTCAGAGGAGAGCTGATCTCCATCAGGGCCCACAAAGGGAAAACAGAGGCCAAGGAAAGGGAAAGACTACTGGGGGAGATCTTAAGGGTGGACAGGGAATTTGCGGAGACCCCGGAAGAGGGACTGTACAGGGAGAGATGACGACTCCAGACGGAGTTCGACCTTCTGACCACCAGGAGGGCGGAGGTGCTGTGGAGGAAGGCACAGGGGGTGAGGTATGAGTATGGGGAAAAAGCTAGTCGCCTGTTGGCCCATCAGCTGCGAAAGAGGACAGCGGCGAGGGAGATAGGGGGAATTAGAGACGAAAAGGGAGCTACGGTGCGGAGAGCAGGGAAGATAAACGAGGTGTTTAAGACCTTCTACGAAGGACTGTATAGGTCCCAACCCCCGGAGGGCAAAGACGAGATGCGGCAGTTCCTGGATCAATTGAGATTCCCGAGGGTGGAGGAGCAGGAGATGGAAGGCCTGGGGGCACCAATTGGGGTGGACGAGGTTATTAAGGGGCTGGGGAATATGCAGGCAGGGAAGGCTCCGGGACCAGATGGGTTCCCGGTGGAATTTTATAGAAAATATGTGGACCTGCTGGCCCCGCTGTTGGTGAGGACTTTTAACGAGGCCAGGGAAGGAGGGGCTCTACTCCCGACAATGTCGGAGGCGACAATATCGCTAATTTTGAAGCAGGATAAAGATCCGCTGCAGTGCGGGTCCTATAGACCTATCTCACTATTGAATGTGGACGCCAAATTGCTGGCAAAGGTGCTGGCATTGAGGATAGAGGACTGTGTCCTGGGGGTGGTGCACGAAGACCAGACAGGGTTCGTAAAGGGGAGACAACTAAATGTCAAAGTGCGACGGCTATTAGGGGTGATAATGATGCCCCCAGTAGAGGGGGAGGCAGAGATAGTGGCGGCAATGGATGCAGAGAAGGCATTTGACAGGGTGGAGTGGGAGTAATTATGGGAGGTGCTAAGGAGGTTCGGGTTCGGGAACGGGTTTATTAGCTGGGTCAAACTTCTCTATGGGGCCCCAACGGCGAGTGTGGTCACGGGTCGGCAAAGATCGGAGTATTTCCGACTATACAGGGGAACAAGGCAGGGATGCCCGCTATCTCCAATATTGTTCGCGTTGGCAATTGAACCACTGGCCATGGCGCTGAGAGACTCCAGGAAATGGAGAGGGGTGATTAGAGGGGGAGAAGAACACCGAGTGTCGCTCTACGCAGATGACCTACTGTTGTATGTGACGGACCCAGTGGGGGGGATGACAGAGGTCATGCAGATATTGAGGGAGTTCGAAGATTTCTCGGGATATAGGCTTAACATGGGGAAGAGTGAACTTTTCGTGATACACCCTGGGGACCAGAGAAGAGGGATAGAAGGCCTGCCTCTAAGGAAAGTGGAAAGAAACTTTCGATACCTGGGGATTCAGATCGCCAGGAGCTGGGGAACCTTGCACAGACTTAATCTGACACGATTGGTAGAACAAATGGAAGAAGACTTCAAGAGGTGGGACATGCAGCCACTGTCATTGGCGGGCAGAGTGCAGGCAATTAAGATGACGGTCCTCCCGAGGTTCCTATTTGTGTTCCAGTGTCTCCCTATACTAATTACTAAGGCCTTTTTAAAAAAAATAGACAGGAGCATCACGAGCTTCGTGTGGGCAGGGAAAGTCCCGAGGGTAAGGAGGGGGTTCCTACAACGTAGCAGAGACAGAGGGGGACTGGCGCTGCCGAATTTGGGCGACTACTATTGGGCCGCCAATGTGGCGATGATCCGTAAGTGGATGATGGAGGGAGAGGGAGCGGCGTGGAAAAGACTGGAGAGAAAGTCATGTAAAGGGACGAGTCTAGAGGCATTGGTGACAGCGCCGCTACCGCTCTCACCAAAAAAATTTACCACGAACCCAGTGGTGGCGGCAACATTAAATATCTGGGGACAATGGAGACGACAGAGAGGTGTGCTGGGAGCCCTGGTGGGGTCCCCAATCAGGAACAACCATAGGTTTGCCCCAGGGAAGATGGATGGAGGATTCCAGAGCTGGCACCAGTTGGGAATTAGGAGGGTGGGAGATTTATTTATAGACGGGACGTTTGCGAGCTTGGGAGCGTTGGAGGAAAAGTATAAGCTGCCCCGGGGAAACTTTTTTTAGGTATATGCAGGTGAGGGCGTTCACAAGACAACAGGTGAGGGAATTTCCATTGCTCCCGACACAGGGGATCCAGGATAGAATGCTCTCGGGGGTGTGGGTCGGAGAGGGCAAGGTGTCAGAGATGTACCGAGAGATGAGAGAAGAGGGGGAGGAGCTGGTGGGCGAACTAAAAGGAAAGTGGGAAGAGGAGCTTGGGGAGGAGATAGAGGAGGGTATGTGGGCTGATGCCCTAAGCAGGGTAAATTCCTCTTCATCGTGCGCCAGGCTTAGCCCGATTCAATTTAAGGTGCTACATAGAGCACACATAACGGGAGAAAGGTTGAGCAGGTTCTTCGGAGTGGAGGACAAGTGTGGGAGGTGCAGCGGAAGCCCGGCAAACCACACACATATGTTTTGGTCGTGCCCGGCACTGGAGGGGTATTGGAAGAGAGTGACGGGAGTGATCTCGAAGGTGGTGAAGGTCCGGGTCAAACCAGGCTGGGGGTTAGCTTTATTTGGAGTTGCGGATGAGCCGGGAGTGCAGGAGGCGAAAGAGGCCGATGTTGTGGCCTTTGCGTCCCTAGTAGCCCGGCGTAGGATTTTACTCATGTGGAAGGAAGCGAACCCCTCCCGGACTGGAGGCCTGGACAAACGATATGGCGGGGTTCATAAAACTGGAGCAGATGAAGTTTGCGCTGAGAGGATCGGCTCAAGGGTTCACCAGGCGGTGGCAGTCATTCCTCGACTACCTAGGGGAACGTTAGAGGGAAGATAGATGACCAGCAGCAGCAACCCAGGGGGGGAAGGGGGGGGGGGGGGCGAAGTTTTATTTTATGTTAAATGATTAGTTTACCATGTTGGTTAGTTACTTATTATTAGGCTGTGGTTACTATGTTACATGTACTGTTAAATTTTCTTTTTCTTATGTTTGATGTGTAAGGGGAAAAAATTGTGATCGAAAAATTTTCAATAAAATATATTTCAAAAAAAAGAAATCATTCAGCCCAAACTTCTTGTAGTTTGTTGGTCAAAAGCGCTCATGAGTCCATCCATGCAGTCCCATTTAAAATTTATCAATTGGATTTGGTAAAATTACTCCATACCGCTTTATGGACTAGATTTGTTTCCTCAGAATTTCACTTACCCGATTTGCTGCTGATACAACTTTTCTCTGCCAGTTTAAGAGCATATCAGTGCAGTTCCTCAAATTTATTCTAGCACTCTTTGATTTTGCGATGTTTCTTTTCTGCCTCCAGTTTCAGCACTTCTAGCTGATGTGCATGCTCTTTTGCTTTCACCTCCGTTGCTAAATAAGCTAATTCTAGCTTGATCTCCTTGTAGATATTAACTACTGCTCCTTCTTACTGTTTAAAGTTTTTTACACTTAAAGTTTAATTGCGCGTTACTATGCACGTGATATTCTAACCCTCCTTTTGTTTTTTTTGTTTCGCGTCACATCTGACATCGTTACTCCAAATGGGTCACACTGCAGATGATTTTCTCTGGGTCAGGTCTCAAACCCATCCCCCATGGGCAAGCCCTGGTTCTCAATGCTGAGAACCTACCCAATGCTGAGGCAATTTGTAGTGAGACTAGTGACTGAAGAAACACTTGTAATTCAACTTGCTGATCATATTCTCACTGCAAACTGTGTCAGATTTATTAAACGGTAAACTGAAGTAATGATTTGTTTAAATATGCAGTAGTTCAGGACCAGGTGTCTCTCCTCAGAAAAAAATGGCTGTTACACTAAACATTAGTTTTAACTCTACATGGAAGCTAGTGCCAACAGTCCAATATATTTTTCTTTTACTGATCAGATGATACAGTAAACACAAAGAAATACTTTACAACGATATGGCTTAGACTAAACAAATTTTGCAATGTGTCCCTGAGGTACCCTCAATAATGATGCTTAGAGATTAAACTGTAAAGAAGGCTTTATTAGGCTAATAACTGTGCTACAGATATGGACGAGAGCTGACTGCTGTACAGACCTTGAGGCAGGCCTTTATGTATGGCTCCCAGATGGGCGGAGCCAGAGGCGGAGTCCCCAGGGTTCCAAGCCTGGTCTTAAAGGGGACATCACCTTACATGATAAGGCAGTAACCGTTCATCACAGTCCCTTAAACTCAAACAGAAATGCCCACAATTACATTTGAACAAAATACTTGAAAAGCTTCTATTTGAATTGAGCAGAAACGTGTGTATCAAAACGATTGGCAGGATTATGAACACATGAAATCAGAGAATTATTCTAGCAGGAGGCCATTCAGTGCATCAAGTCAGTGTTGGTTCTGAGCAAGAGCAATTTAGTTTGTCCCATTTTCCTGCCATTTCTCTATAGCACTGCAATTTCTTTCTCAAGTGTTTACCCAATTCCACTTTGAAAACCAGCATTGAATGTGCATCAACTTGAACTTCCGGTGAACTCGGAAACAACGGTTTTGGCACTTTAAGCCCCAATAACGGGTCATCTCCGAGGGAGCAATAGACCCGGCAGAAATCGCTTCGAAACCCAGCTCACAAAGTGGAGGGAACTCAAGGTGCGGCAAAGTCCAATAAAATGGCAGCAGAAGGAGATAGGTTGGCGCCTGAGGGAAAAGCAATTAATGGCTTTTATGAAGGCCGAACGCCAGTACCAGAATAAGATACAAGGGGACTTATAAGGGCCATTGAGAGTACAGTAGCACCTCTGCAGGTAACAATGGACCAGGTGCCTCGATTACAAGGTGCGAAGCTGCGAGAGGTGGAGGCGGTGGTCTCCGATCAAAGTGATCGGATCGGATCCCAGGAGGTGGATGTGGGACCCCTAAGGGACCTATGAAAATCGCTCAAGGTGAAGGTGAGGAGCACAAAAATAGGTCCAGATGGCAGAACCTTCGAATCGTGGGGCTTCCAGAAGGCGTGGAGAGGACGGGCGTCACAAAATATGTGGCGAAGGTGTTGGTTGGGCTAGTGGAGCGAGGAGTGCTGGAAAGGGCCCCAGAAGTGGATAGGGCACACAGATCCTTGAGGCAAAGGCCGAGAGCGGGGGAGCCGCCGCAGGCGATGATTGCGCAGGTGCACAAATTTCTGGAAAAAGAAAAAATCTTGCAATGGGAAGGGAACCACCGGGTTCTCATTTACCAGGATAATGGGACAGAAATGGCGAAGAGGCATGCGGGTTTCAACAAGGCCAAGGCAGTAGTATACCAGAAGAAAATTATTTGGTTTGGGGTTTGGTTTGTAAAACTGTGGGTCACTCTAGAAGGCCAAGAATATTACCTTGAAACGCCAGAAGAGACGAACAAATTTATAAGAGACCATTAGCTGGGGGAGATCCAAGAGTTGGTATAAAAGGAGGGAGCTGCATCTGTAAAGGTTGCCGCGCGGGTGGGGGGAGGGGGGCATTTTGATGAATAAGAGAATGCAGTTTGTGGGAGCTAGGGAAGTATGGGACCTGGGAGGGAGGTATATAATAGTGAGTGGAGTGCTGAAGGGGACACCGGTGGTGCTAGTCAACATATATGTACCAAATTGAGATGATGTGGGGCTTCTGAGGAGTCTGCTGGGTGTGATACCAAACCTAGATACACACCATTGATTATGGGTGTAGATTTCAACTGTGTGATGGGGTCAAGGGTGGACAGGTTGTGCCCCAAGTCAATAGAAAGGTTGAAGATGGCAAAGGAGCTGATAGGGTTTATGGAACGAATGAGAATAGTTGACCCGTGGAGGTTCAGAAATGCGGGGAAGAGGGAGTATTCCTTCTTCTCACACGTACACAAGACACACTCGAGGATTGATTTTTTGTTGTGAGCTGTGCAGTGTTGTTGGGGGTGGTGGAGGCAGAGTTTGCAGGGATCGTAATATCTGACCAATAGCGCATTGGATGGAGATGAGACTCAGTGAGGGCGGGTGCAGAGGCCGGGTTGGAGGTTTGTTTTGGGTCTTTTCTGGAAGACAAGTGTTTTTGTGAAGAGAGGTCGACAATTCAGGAGTATGTGGAGATTAACCAGAAGAGGGAGATGTCAGCAGTCACTTTTTGGGAGGGGTTGAAGGCAGTGGTTTGAGGGGAGGTTGTTTCATTTAAAGCGCACAGAGACAGGAGGCGGAGAGAAGAATATGGATGGTTGTTGGAGGAGATAGTTGAGGTGGACAAGAAATACCCAGGTGGCCCGACAAAGGAGCTGCTGGCGGTGTTTGTTGTCTCCATGGATGTGGAGAAGGCCTTCAACCTGGTGGAATGGAAGTATTTACTTGAAATTTTGGACAGGTTTGGATTTGAACCGACGTTT
The DNA here is from genome assembly GCF_047496885.1 of Scyliorhinus torazame. Classification (NCBI taxonomy): domain Eukaryota; kingdom Metazoa; phylum Chordata; class Chondrichthyes; order Carcharhiniformes; family Scyliorhinidae; genus Scyliorhinus; species Scyliorhinus torazame. The sequence continues at coordinate 137,719,901 of NC_092714.1, forward strand.
GTGGCGTGGGTGGGCTTGTTATACACAGCTCCAGTGGCACAGAACAGAATGAGCTATACAGAGCTACGAGACAGGGATGCCCACTGTTGCCATTGCTATTTGCGTTGGCGATTGAATCCTTGCCAATTGCCCTTAAGGGGATCTACGGAATGGCGGGGGATTGTGAGTGGGAGTAGGGAACATCGGGCATCGCTGTACGCAGATGACCTGTTGTTGTTCGTGTCAGACCCACTTGAGAGTATGGGCAGGATCATGGGAATAATGGAAAGGTTTGGGGCCTTCTTGGGATATAGATTAAACGTAGGGAAGAGAGAGATATTTTCAATTACCGAGGTGGGGCTGAAGGCCTACCTAAAGATGCTACCATTTAAGGTGGCTAGGGAAGGGTTTAGATACTTCGGGATTTGGGTGACAAGGGAATAGGCCATAATGCACAAGTGGAACTTGACAATACTGATGGAAGAGATTAACGGGGACCTTAAGAGATGGGATACACTGCACTTGATGTTGGCAGGGAGAGTGCAGGTCATAAAAATGAATGTCTTCTAGGCCCTGCAATCTTTTTCCCCCCCAAGTCTTTCTTTCAGAAATTCAAGGCAACAATCTCAGAGTTTGTATGGGTGGGGAACGTGCCAAGTGTAAAGAAGGCCCTGCTACAGAGGCAGAGACAGAAAGGGGATTGGCACTCCCAAACCTGTGACACTACTATTGGGCAGTTAATGTGGAGATGGTGAGGCGGTGGTGGTGGTGGTGGGTGGGGTGGGGTGGGTGGGAGGGGGGAGGAAGGAGAGTACAGAGTGGGTTAGGATGGACGAGAAGTCCTGCGGGGGATCCAGCCTGAGAGCCTTGGTGACGGCCCCTCTACCGTTTACCCCAGGGAAGTACTCGGAGAACCCAGTGATGCAATCGACGGCTAAGGTATGGAGCCAACTGAGATGGTACATTAAATTGGAGGGGATGTCGATGCTGACACCATTGTGTGGGAACCACTGGTTTAAGCCTGGGGAGAGAGAGATGGGAGGGAGGAGGGGCTGAAAGTGAGGGACCTGTACCTGGAAGGGCGGGTTTAGATGAGCTGCAGGAAAGGTTTGAGGTGCCAAGAGGGAGAGAGTTTAGATACATGCAGATACAGGACTTTGTTACAAAAAAGTGGAGAGTATTTCCCCTGTTGCAAGGGTATACTCTGCTGGAGCAATTGATACTTCCAGACAAGCCTGGAAAGGGCAATATTGGGGACATATATGGGATACTTGGGGAGCTGGGAGGTGTAAGTGGCGACGATTAAATGTAAGTGGGAGGAGGAGCTGGGTGGGGGGAGAGAAGGAGGGAAATAGATTGGGGTCTGTGGTGCGAAGCTTTGTGCAGGGTGAATGCTACTTCTTGTGCATGGATGAGCCTGATCCAGTTTAAGACTGTGCACAGAGTGCACATGACTAGAGCACGAATGAGCGGGTTCTTTCATGGGGTGGTTGACTGTGAAAAATGTGGGTGAGGGCCGGCGAACCACATACACATGTTCTAGGGGTGTGAAAAGCTGGCAAGGTACTGTGAAGCGGTGTTTGGGACATCATCCAAAATTGTACGGGTAGAGGTCAGACCCAATGGTGGTGATTTTTGATGCTATATTTGTTCTTGTTTATGCATGTTTGGCATAAAATATATTTTTTAAACAAGAATGTGCGTCAACTCTTCTTATCCTAGATCTTAACCAGTTGCTGCAAAAAAAGTAGTTTTCCTGATGTGACTTTTGCCAATCATCTGAAAGGCTTTGGGCCTCCATGGACTTATTGTGAACGGTTACATCAAAATAACTGCCTGAGTGGAAACCTGACTGAAGGGCGATGAAACCTTCCCCCCCACCCCCCTCCCCTTAAAGAAGCCTTTCAACTTTGATGTCCCACTCCCCAATTAAACTATTACTCTCTTTTACCCAAGCCCAGGGTACACAGCTTGAAATGTTATGGCAGACTGGTTAAACCATCCACCACAAGTGCTGTCCTGACCACTCGGAACCCATGAGTCTTGCTAAAACTGCTCACAACCCCCAGCTACTTCTCGCTATTAGTAAACGATCTTCTTAAACCTCTCTCTTCCTTGCTCCCTCCACCCATGCTTGCAATAACAAGCGCAAAGAGCTCATAGATTGAGACAATCTGCCCAGCAGCCTGTGTGCCCTTCCCGTCCACGAGCCTATGTGTCCTGAATCCACAACTTTTTCTAGCTTTTATTGTATCGCCCTTCTGAGCTCATCTTGCCTTTGAGACTTACTACTTGTTTCCTTGGTTCTATCCCCACTAAACTGATCATCCAACATACCTTCCTGATACCAACATTAGCTAATATTGTAAACCACTCTCTCTCTTTAGGTGTTGCCTCTCCTTTTAATCTGCCATCATATCCCTTCGCCTCAAAAAAAACAATCCTTGACCCCACCATTCTTGCAAACTACTGTTGCATCTCCAGCCTCCGTTACCTCACCAAAGTCCTTTAACATGATGTCACTTATGTCGCTGTGTCCCTTCTCTGTTTTCTTGATCTCTCTGACCACACCATCCTCCTCCAACACCTCTCCACATTTGTGCAGCTAGGTGGGACTGGTCTCACATGGTACCATTCTTAGATATCTAATTGTCACCAAAGAATCAACTGCAATTGTGTCACTTCCTGCTCCAGCACCATTAACTCTGTCTGCATAGGATTAATCCCCGACTATTGCTCATCCGCATGCTTCCCCTTCGTGACATAATCTGAAGGCACAGCATTAGTTTTCACATTTACCACGGCAGCCAGCTCTGCCTCACCACCACTTCTCTCAGTTGCTCCACTGTTGCTTAAGGCTGCTTTTATTTATTCATTCATGGAATGAATGGCTAGGCCAGCAATTATTGCCCATCCCCAAAGGTTCTTGAGAAGATGGTGGGGAGCTGCTTTCTTGGACTGCTGCAGCCCTTGTGGGACAGTACACCCGCAGTGCTAACAGGGAGGGAGTTATAGTATTTTCGCTCAGCAACAGTGAAGGAAGAGTGATATATTTCCAAGTCAGGATGATGTGTGGTTTGGAGGGGAACCTGCAGTTGGTGAAGTTCCATGTGCTTGCTGGCCTTGTCCTTCTAGATGTTGGTGGGCTAGGAAGGTGGTATCTCAGGAGCCTTGGGTGAGTTTCTGATGTAGATGCTGCTACTGCGTGTCGGTGATGGAAGTAGTGAATGTTTGTGGATGGGGTGGCAATCAAGTGGACTGCTTTGTCCAGGATAGTATTCTTGCGTGTTTTTGGAGCTGCACTGATCCAGGAAAGTGGAGAGGACAACAAAACTGTAAAGGCGCATGGTGACACAATACAATGCATGGAGGAGGTCGTTTTGAGGCATAGTGACCAGATTGCCTCTCTGGAAGTGCAGATATATCTGATGGCCGATGGAAATAAAGCACTGATGGCCAAAGTTTATGATTTGCAGAATTGTTCCAGGAGGCAAAATATCCGAATTGTGGAACTGCCAGAGGGGATGGAAGGTCCAACTCCCATAGAGTACTTTGCAAACATGCTTGGGAAAATTGTGGGGGAAGGTAGGCTCTCATCTCCTCCCGAGCTGGACCCATCGATACCCCGACAGAAGCCCCGTGATAACGAACCACCACGAGCAGTAATCGTGATGTGTCACAACTTCCAAGAAAAAGAGCAGGTCTTGAGATGGGCAAGGGAGTATTGCGACTACAAATTGGAAGGCCATGCCAGCAGGTTTAACCAGGATGTGGAAGTGGAGCTGGCAAAAAAGCGGGCAATGTTCAACAAGGCCAAAGCCACCCGGTATAAAGGCAGAGTCAGGTTTGCGGTGGTGTATCCGGCGTGACTAAGAGTGACTTTTGAGGAAAGAGACAATTTTTGTGATGCGCCGGTGAGGCAGATTCCTTTGTAAAGAAGCACGGTTTAGGCGCAGGGTGATTGAGAATTTTGGATATTGGGGATGGGCATGTTGATATGTGGAATTGTTGGGGTTCTTTGTCGGTGTTTGCATTTTTCTGTTCGTTTGGGTTGAATGTTTTGCAAGTTGGACTTGGGTAGGGGGTTTAGTTTTATGTGGATTTTAGCTCTATTTGTTCTAACCGTTGTGAAAATATACAGCTCCTGTTTTAAGGAGATTCTTTTTTCTCCAAGTGTTTTTCTTCACTCTGTGCAGGAGTCGCCCTGCTAGCCACATAGTTTGTTAACCGGGGCAGTGCTGAGGAATTAACTGCAACTCATTATATTAGTTCTGTTTTAGATAATGAGCTTAGTGTTTTGTTCTGTTTTAGATTAAGTTTAGAAGGAGGTTTAAGTTTGCCTTATTGTTTTCAGTCTGCATATTTGGGTGTGGTGTCTGGTGGCGGGGAAAGGGAGGGGGGGTATAGTTTGCAGACGGCGAATGTCAGGTGTTGAATGGCCCAGTGAAAAGGTTGAGGGTATTTGCTCACCGTAAAAGTTTAAATGCTGATGTGGTGTTTCTGCAAGAGACTCATTTGTGGGTTCCGGAAAGGGGGGGGTCAGACAAGTTTTTCATTCGGGCTTTGATTTTAGGGCTTGGGGTGTGTCAATTTTAATCAATAAAAGGGTTCAGTTTTGCCTGACACCAATGGTAGACACGTTAATGGTCCTGGTTAATGTTTATGCTCCAAACTGTGACGATATGGATTTTATCAACAAGCTGCAAGCCTCCATCCCGGATTTGGATTTGCATCAGTTTATTTTGGGCGTGTGAATTAAACTGTGTTCTGGACCCCAGGATGGATCGGCCCAGGCCCAAATCACTGACCCCATCAGGAGTGGCCAAGGCATTGTTGGTTTTCATGGAGCAGATGGGGGGGGCATAATCTCCAAAATGATACAGATGGGGTAGTGGAGTGGGTGATGGAATTTAGCATATAGAAGTATAAAGTCATGTATTTTGGAAGGCCAAACAGTTAGAGGGAGTACACAGTAAATAGGAATATACTATGAGAGGTAGATGAAGGGAGAGATCTTGGCAGAAAAGTGCACAGGTCCCTAACGGCAGCAGTTCAAATAGACACGGTTGTAAAGAAAGCATAGGTAACTCTCTCTTAAATTGGCAGAGGTACATAATAGAAAAGTAAGGATATGCTGTTGGAATTATATGAAACACTGGTGAGGCCACAACTGGAGTATATGTGCTCACTTAATTCTGGTCTCTTGTGCATTCCTAATTATAATTGCTTCTCCATTGGTGGCCATACCTTCACTTGTGCCCAGGTTTGGACACAATAGTCTTGTTGAGACCATAGCAATGTTTGAGAAATTGTCAATCATAATTAATTTGTTTTTGTAATCCATGCTCCTATTTATAAAGTCCAAGATTCCTATAACTCATCCTCAAAGACAGATGCAAAATGCTTTTTTAAAAATTCATTTACGGGATGTGGGTGTTCCTGGCTTGGCCAGCATTTATTGTTCATCCCTAGTTGCCCTTCAGAAGGTGGTGGTGAGCTGCCTTCTTGAACCACTGCTGTCCCCGAGGTGTAGGTACACCCACAGTGCTGTTAGAGAGGGTGTTCCAGGATTTTGCCCCAGTGGCAGTGAAGGAATGGCAATATATTTCCAGGTCGGGGTGATGAGTGACTTGGGAGGGGAAACTCCAGGCTGTGGGGTTTCTATGTATCTGCTGTTCTTGACCTTCTCGATGGTAGTGGTGTGGGTTTGGAAGGTACTGCCCAAAAAACCATGGCAAATTCTTGCAGTGCATCTTGTAGGTGGTACACACGGCTGTCACTGTTCATCGGTGGTAGAGGGAATTAATGTTTGTGGAAGGGGTAGCAATTAAGCAGGCTGCTTGGTTCTGGGTGGTGTCAAGCTTCGAGTGTTGTTGGAGTTGCACTCATCAGGCAAGTGTAGAGTATTCCATTACACTCCTGACTTGTGCCTTATAGATGGTGGACAGGCTTTTTTTTGGGGGGGGGGGGGTCATGAGGCGAGTTACTTGCCGTAGGATTCCTAGCCTTTGAGCTGCTCAGGTAGTCAGTATTAATATGGCTAGTCTATTTCCGTTTCTGATCAATGGTAACCCCCCACCAGGGTGTTGATTGTGGGGGATTCAGGGATGGTAATGCCATTGAATGTCAAGGGGCAATGGTTAGATCCTCTATTGTAGGAGATGGTCATTGCCTGGCACTTATGTGGCATGAATGTAACTTGCCAGCCCAAGCCTGGATATTGTCCAGGTCTTGCTGCATTTGGACATGGGCTGCTTCAGTATCTGAGTCGTCGCAGATGGTGCTGAACATTAGGCAGTCATCTGTGAACATCCTCACGTCTGACCTTATAATGGAAGGGAGGTCATTGATGAAGCAGCTGAAGGTGCTTGGGCCTAGGACATTACCCAGAGGAACTCCTGCAGTGATGTGTTGGAGCTGAGGTGATTGCCCTCCAAGCACAACAACCATCTTCCTTTGTGACAGGTATGAGTCCAACTAGCGGAGAGTTTTCCCCCGATTCCCATTGACTCCAGTTTTGCTAGAACTCCTTGATACCATACTCGGTGAAATGCTTTCTTGATGTCAAGGGCAGTCACTCTCGCTTCACCTCTGGCATTCAGTTCTATTGTCCATGTTTGAACCATGGCTGTAATGAGTTCAGGAGCTGAGTGACCCTGTCGGAACCCAAACTCAACGTCCATGAACCGGTTATTGCTGAGTAAGTGCTGCTTGATAGCACTGTTGACGATTCTTTCCATCACTTTGCTGATGATGGAGAGTAGACTGATAGGGCAGTAATTGGCTGGGTTGGATTAGTCCTGTTTTTTGTGTACAGGACACACCTGGCCAATTTTCCACATTACTGGGTAGATGCCAGTGTTGTAGCTGTACTGGAACAGCTTGGCTAGGGGTGTGCATGTTCTGGAGCACAAGTTTTCAGTACTATTGCCAGGATATTGTCAGGGCCCATAGCCTATGCAGTATCCAGTGCCTTCAGCTGTTTCTTGATACCAAGTGGAGTGAATCAAATTGGCTGAAGACGGGCATCTGTGATGCTGGGGACCTCCGGAGGAGACCAAGATGGATCATCTACTCGGCACTTCTGGCTGGAGATTTAATATCTCAGCCATGGTCTCTGCTCATGTAGATTTCCTTTTTGGTCCCTAATTGATCTCACCTCTCCTCTTACCATCACTTTACTATTCTAAGCCTATAGAACACTTTTGGATTTTCTTTCATATTAGCTTCCCAGACTCTCTTCTTGCCTCTCATCTCCTTTTTTCCTTACTTCCCAACTGAACTTTGCATATTCAATCTGGTTCTAAATTTGCATCATCAACCTGTATCTGGCACAGCTCCAGGGACCCGGATTCAATTCTGGCCTTGGGTGACTGCCTGTGTGGAGTTTGCACTTTCTGCCCGTGTCAGCGCGGGTTTCCTCCGGGTGCTCCGGTTTCCTCCCACAGTCCAAAGATGTGCAGGTTAGGTGGATTGCCATGTTAAATTATCCCTTAGTGTCCAAAAGGTTAGGTCGGGTTACTGGGAGAGGTGGAGGCGTGGACTTAAGGCTGGTGCTCTTTCCAAGGACCAGTGCAGACTCGATGGGCCGAATGGTATCCTTCTGCAGTAAATTCTATGATCTATATGCACCATTTTTCTGCTTCATCTTGCTCTTTATCTCTTTCAGCATTCAGGAAGCTTTGACTGAATTTGCTTTACCTTTCCCCCTTATAGGAATGTACCTAGACTGTACCCAACCCAACTCCTCCTCAAAAACAGTCCATTATTCCATTATAGTTTTTCAAGCTAATCTTTCATCCTAATTTACCTGGGTCAGATTGTTTTAAACCCACTGAAATTGGCCTAATCCAATTAAGTATTTTTACTCTGTATTGCTTCTTGCCCTTTCCCACAGCTTATCGAAACCTGATGATATTATGATCAATGCTCACTCGATGTACTTTTGACTTTTGCTCCTGCCGACATTTGATCCATCTCATTCCCCCAAACATACCAGTGCCTCTTTCCTCATTGGACGAGAAGCATCTTGATCAAGAAAAAAATCAATACTGGGATCTGTCTGTTAGGAAAATTGAAGTCCCCACATTAACACTACTTTGGTTCGTTCACCTTTCTGTCATTTTCCTGAAAATTTGCTCCTCTGTATGTTTCCCATTAATTGGTGGCGCATAGAATACAGCTAGTAAATGACATCCCTAATGTGTCATAATTAATTTTTAAAAATAATCTTTATCGTCACAAGTATGCTTGCAATGAACTTACTGTGAAAAGCCCCTAGTCGCCACGTTTCGGCGCCTGTTCGGGTTCACAGAGGGAGAATTCAGTATGTCCAATTCACCTAACAGAATGTCTTTCGGGACTTGTGGTAGGAAACTGGAGCACCCACGCAGACACAGGGAGAACGTGCAAACTCCACACAGACAGTGACCCAAGCCGGGAACCGAACCTGGGACCTTGGCGCTGAGAAGCAACAGTGCTAACCATGCGCTACTGTTCTAACTAAATAAATTGTTCTTGACCCCCTCCAGAATATCTTCTCTGTCCAGCACTGCAAAGTTCTCTTAATCAATATAGTCAACCCTCCTCCTTTCTTTCCCTCCTTATTTTTCCTGAATACCTTGTATCTAGGAAAATTTAACACCTAGTCATGACTTTTTTTGAGCGCAGTCTCCATTATAGTCACATCTTATTCCCATGTGCATAATGGCATCGGTCGCTCACCAAACTGGTTACATTTTGTGCATTTGCATACCTGCACTGTAAACCTGATTTAGATCTTACAGCTTTCCCGCTTAGTCTGGTCCCATATACCTTATTACTATCCGTCTCTCTCAATCCTTAGTGCACCTTGTTTTGCCTTTCCAATGCTACATCAGCCTCCCCGAACACGTGTCGGAATGTGGCAACTAGGGGCTTTTCACAGTAACTTCATTTGAAGCCTACTTGTGACAATAAGCAAATTTCATTTCATTATGTTATTAGAATTTTCATAGAATCATAGAATTTACAGTGCAGGGGGCCATTCGGCCCATCGAGTTTGCACCAGCCCTTGGAAAGAGCACCCTACTTAAGCCCACACCTCCACCCTATCCCCGTAACCCACCTAACCTTTTGGGCACTAAGCATGGCCACTCTACCTAACCTGCACATCTTTGAATTGTGGGAGGAAACCGGAGCACCTGGAGAAAACCCACGCATCATGGTGAGAATGTGACAACTCCGCACAGTCACCCGAGGACGGAATTGAACCCAGGACCCTGGAGCAGTGAGGCAGCAGTGCTAACCACTGTGCCACCGTGCCACCCCATTCCTGAACCAAATTAGTTTAATCCCTCCACAACAGCACAAATAAACCACCACACAAGGCTACTAGTCCTGGTCCTGTTGAGGTGCAGGCCTTCAGGTCAATACAGGTCCCATCTCCCCCAAAACCGGTCCCAATGTCTCAGGAATCTAAACCCCTCCTTCCTGTATTGTCTATCTAGCCACACATCCATCTTCACCACCCTCCTATTGCCAGATTCACTTCTGGGTGGCACTGGGGATAATCTGGAGATTACTACATTTAAGTGTACTCTAACAGGCGCCGGAGTGTGGCAACTATGGGATTTTCACAGTAACCTCATTGCAGTGTTAATGTAAGCCTTCTTGTGACACTAACAATTATTAAAGGTCCTATTTCTTAGTCTCTTTCCTACCTCCCTAAAATCTGCCTGCAGATCCTCATCTCTTTTTCTGCGTATGGCATCGGCATCAATTTGGACCACAACCTGCCCCAAGAATGTCCTGCAAGCACTCAGGGATATCCTTGACCCTGGTACCAGGGAGGCAGCATACCATCCTGGAATTACATCTGTCGCTTCAGAAACATCTGCCTGCTCCGCTATCGATAAAATCCTGTCAGTTGTTTTTCTGACCGTCTTCCTCCCCACCACACTGCTTTGGATTTTGTTTCTGGTTGCACTTCCCAGCGGAACCATGCCAGTGTTCAGAACTCAATATTGATTGGAGAGCATAATAATAATCACTTATTGTCACAAGTAGGCTTCAATGAAGTTACTGTGACAATCCCCCAGTCGGCACATTCCGGCGCCTGTTCGGAGAGGCTGGTACGGGAATTGAACCCGCGCTGCTGCCTTGTTCTGCATTACAAGCCAGCTGTTTAGTTCACTGTACTAAACCAGCCCCTATAAAAGTAAGACATACTCAAGGGACACTAGTATTCCCTAGTTGGTCTTCCTCAACTATCTCGTGGTCACTCATTGCCTCTGTCTGCTGTTACGACAGGGAAATTGGATCAAAGATGCAGTGTGCAATTTAAGGGTTAACAGGCTGAAGGTAAAACTGCTGGCACTAAGTCAGATGGATGCTCCCACAACCGGATAGTTACATTGTCCCATTCAGATTTAAACTCGTTGATGGGAATAAACAGGATATCCCTGTTCAGCCGGGGTGATTCACTCAAGATCCCCACTCTGATCTGACCAGCCATTAGCCCATTACAGAGTCTGATGGCCCTTTTGTCTGTAAATTGGAGGTTAATTGCATATTTATAGCATGCCCCGTTATTTTGTGTAAATGGGAGTGATCAAATATCCAGGTAACGACGATGAGTTCAAACTCCTCAGGACAGAACCATTGTTTGAGGGGCTGGGAGGAGCTCAAAGAGAGAAAAAGAATCCTGTTTGAACATGTTGGGGCGGAAGGATTTGGAAAGCCACCGGGAGAGGTCATGAAAAGCTGCCACAGAGCCAGGCTTTTGGAAAGGGTCTGAAGGAACTGGACTAACAGCAGGAATATGTTCTGTAAATGTAAGTACCATTTTTGCCTGCCTGCAAAAGTGGAATTGAGAGCCATATGTGCTGTTTAATGGAAAATCGTGTGTTAGGGTTAAGATACATGTAGCTGTTCTTGTTAGGTTTGAAGTTTAAAGTTTAAGTATTGTTTCTCTTTTGTTTTAATAAATGTTTGTTTGTAAAACTAACCAAACCCTATTTCTCATGCAATCATTCCCAGAGCGAATCAATTTTTCCGCACAGTCTTAAAGATTAAAAATGTTGCAGTTCTAGCCCAGTATCTTGGCCACTGTTGGGGTCTGGCCAGGTATCCGTAACACTGCACAACCTTAAGCTGTGGCATGACCAAAGCAATTCACATAGCACAGCCCCATGGAGTCACCACAGTGACTGCAGCTCTGCTCAAGTTCTGAAACTCCGAGCTTGAGCTCCTCTAGCTGGTGGCATTTCCTGCACATGTCAATGCCCAAGACCCGAGGGAACTAGGAAAGAAACTAAAAAATACGATCTTAAAGGTAGTAACAGTAAAGTCACCATAGTCCCTGATGACCGTAGGCTGCTTTTCCCTTTGAGGAGGAGAGCTCACTGGTGGTGGTTTAACCGGAGGATCACCACACATCAGGTGACAAGGTTGAAAAAACAGGCCTTCATGAATAACCTCAGCAGGTACAGGAATTGAACCCACGCTGCTGGCCCCGCTCTGCATCACGAGCCAGCTTTTAGCCAACTGAGCTAAATCGCCTCCGGATTACTCAAGTTAGTGCTGATTTAAGTGTTCAGGGGGGTATAGAAATAATATAGAAATAAATAGGTATCAGAAACTGGAATAGGGGACACATGACTCCACAGTGTCCGATTTAGTTGGTGAGGTGGCTGGGTGGTGGTAAGAGGATATGCCAATACAGGCAATAGCCACCACATAGCCACCCACCACTAAATCAGGCACATAACATACAGTGCAGGAGGAGGCCATTTGGCCCATCGCGTCTGCACCGACCCGTTTAAGCCCTTACTTCCACCCTTTCCCCGTAACCCAATAACCCCTCCTAACCTTTTTGGTCACTATGGACAATTTATCATGGCCAATCCACCATCGACCTAACCTGCACGTCTTTGGACTGTGGGAGGAAACCGGAGCACCCAGAGGAGACCCACGCAGACACGGGGAGAACGTGCAGACTCCGCACAGACAGTGACCCAGCGGGGAATCAAACCTGGGACCCTGGCGCTGTGAAGCCACAGTGCTATCCACTTGTGCTACTGAGCTGCACTGTGGAGCCATGTGTCCCCTATTCCAGTTTCTGATTATTTCTATAACCCAATAGCCTGGGTTAATTGACTGTAGAGATAAACAGTATTGCAGTAGACAGGGCTGCTCAGGTGTAAATGAAAGAATCCAGTGCAGTGCAGGGCACAAGAACAAAAGAAGACAACGCTGAGGTTGAGGACAACATATACCTCAGAATCCAAGACCTCAGTAAAGAAGAATGTAGGGATAAACCAACAGATATTCGCCTTCACGGGGGATGTGAAGATGCCATTAATCACCGCAACCCGTACATTCACACTTCTACTAAAAATTGTGGATTCCACCACATCATGTCTATTTCCATCACGCCCTGCAAATCACCATCCAAAATGAAAAAACACGAAAACAGCAGAACATGATATGCAGGTAAAGAAATGAACAGCAAAGCAGAAAAGTGAGACACACTGGGCTGGCTTCTCCGCAGCTCGATGCCGAAATCGCAGCCGACACTGGGGCGGAGAATCCAGTTCAACGCCGTAATCGGGCCCGGTGCCGGTTCAGTGATTCTCCGGGCACCAAAAATCGGCATCACCGTGGAGTACTCTGCGCCGCCGGGTGGCCATTGCCAGAGGCCCGCTCAGCAATCCTCCCCTCCCAACTTGCCGAGTTCCCGACAGCATGGAACTAACCTGCTATTGCCAGTCGGGATGCTCACGTGGTGGCTGCGGACTCAGCCCACGGCCGCCATGGTCGGGGGCGGGTGGATCGGAGACCAGGATGGGCCTTATAGGCGGCCGGGGCATTAATGTGCACGGTTTGAGGGTTGGGCGTGCGGCCGAATGGGGGTCTCTGTCTTGGGTCTGGCTCCGCGGTCTGAGTCCGCCATGGAGCACGGCGCGGCCGCTGGAGGCCACTGGCGTGCGCATACATGGCCTCTGACCCAGTGCGGGGCCCCGTATCTGCAGCAAAAGCTCAGAGATTCACTCCGGGTCCCTGCTAGCCGCCTGCAGGGCTGGGAATTCATTTCACTTTTTTGTAGGAATTTCAGGAGTAAAACTCCACCGTTTTGACGCTGGCGTGGGGACATAGTCTCAACAATGGAGAATCCAACCCAATGAATATGACAGGAATTGAGGAATATTAGAGAAACAGGAAGGCAAAGGTGACAAATTAACAAGACAGGTTATTAATTGTAGGGTGGCCAAGGATACATGGCAGCTGAAAGAAATTGGAAAAAATTGAGTGTACTTTTATTGCTGTGGTTTCTGCCTGATTGATAACACAAGAGTAAAATGAACTGTTTAATTTTATTTTCTCTAGTTAACTGTCAGATCAAGATCAACTTGCTTTCCTAACTATAGCTAACAGCTAACTTAAGTTCAAGTGAACAAATTATGGTTATTTCAACCAATCAAATGTATTTGTCACATAGCTCTTAGTCCAGTGTATCAAAGCAAAGTGGGAGGAAGAGTTGGGAGAGGGTATGGAGGAGGGGTTCTGGCGTGAGGTGCTCCGGAGAGTGAACGCCTCCACCTCGTGCGCGAGGTTGGGGATGATATAGCTGAAGGTGGTATATAGAGCACACCTCACAAGGGCGAGGATGAGCCGGCTCTTTGAAGGGGTAGAAGGTGTGTGAGAACATTGCAGGGGTGGCCTCGCAAATCCCGTTCATATATTTTGGCCCTGTCCAAAGCTGGAGGATTACCGGAAGGAGGTTTAGGCGTCTAAAGTGGTGCATGTGAAACTGGACCCGGTCCTCGGGAGGCCATATTCGGGGTGTCGGACCAGCCGGGGTTGGAAACAGGTGCGGAGTTTGATGTTGTAACCTGATGTTGATCGCCCAAAGGCGGATCCTGATAGGATGGAGGGTAACCTCTCCACCCTGTGCCCTGGTGTGGCAGGGGGACCTGTTGGAATTCTTGACTCTTGAGAAGGTTAAGTTTGAACTGAGGGGAAGGATGGAGGGATTCTACAATTCTTGGTCGTTATTCATTATGCACTTTCAAGATAACATCAGACATTAGTTGGGAGGGGACTGTATGTGTTAATAGTAACTATGGGTGATTTCTGATTCCTTTTTGTCATTTGTTTATGTTAACATGCAGGCTAATGTTTGGGGGTTTGGTAGGAGGATGGGATTGTTGTTATTGATATGGGGATTGACATTATATTGTTACTGCTTATTGTCTATTGTTTGTGGGTGCAAATTTGGGAGCAAATGTGAAAAAGGAGGAGAATAAGGAGAAAAAGGGACTGGTTTCGCTCAGTGGGCTAAACAACAGGTTTGTGATGCAAAACAAGGCCAGCAGCGTGGGTTCAATTCCCATATCAGCTTCTGTGCACCCGAACAGGCGCCGGAATGTGGCGACTAGGGGCTTTTCACAGTAACTTCATTGCAGTGTTAATGTAAGCCACTTGTGACAATAAAGGTTATATTATATGGATGGCACGGTAGCACAGTGGGTAGCACAGTTGCTTCACAGCTCCAGGATTCCAGGTTCGATTCCCAGCTTGGGGCATTGTCTGTGTGGGGTCTGCACGTTCTCCCCGTAACTGCGTGGGTTTCCTCCGGGTGCTCCGGTTTCCTCCCACAAGGTAATTTGGACATTCTGAATTCTCCCTCCGTGTAACCGAACAGGCACCGGAATGTGGCGACTTGGGGCTTTTCAAAGTAACCTTATTGCAGTGTTAATGCAAATCTACTTGTGACAATAAAGATTATTATGAATAAAAATATTTTTTCAAAAACTCTTAGTAGTCCAGTGCTTGGGGCACACTTCCAAGCTGCCATTGTGCGTTAGAAGCACAACTTTAATTTTACGAATGCACAGATGCGACAAATAAATTTAAGAGCACAGATGTAAAAAACAGAAAATAGTGGGAATCCATCAGATGAAAGCTCATTGATGTGAAACATTAACTCTTTCTATCTCCACAGATACTGCTTGACCTGCAGTGGATTTGAGGATGTCTACTTACATACAGGAACTGAAGGAAAGCTGTTTAGCCTTGCCCACGTGAGATCCAAGACAAAAGTATGCCAAGTCCTCATCAGAGAGTTGCTCTCTGCAGACGATGCCGCACCAGCATTCCATACGAAGGAACACTTCAACGGCAAATGGACTCATGCCTGTAAAGAGTTTGGTTTCACCATCAGCATCAGGAAGACAAGTGCCACGGCCCAGGAATTGCCATGTATCATGGAGGTAGTTGATAGTTTCATATATCTGGATTCCACAATCTGATACTTGATGCTGAAATCAATACAAGCATTACAAAAGCTAAAATTTTGTCCAAGCTGAGCAAAAGAGTGTGGATCAGCAACTTGACTGAGAACACCTATTTGCAATTAACAAGTCTGCATCCTCATCCAGATCATCAACATGGGTACCACTATTACATGTGAGAACACCACCCACCAGGTACGTTGTACATACTCGTGCGAATCGGCCAACGCCGTCTACCTCATACGCTGCAGGAAAGGATGTCCTGAAGCGTGGTACATTGTCGAGACCATGCAGACGCTGCGACAACGGATGAACGGACATCGCACGACAATCGCCAGGAGGAATGTTCCCTTCCAGTCGGGGAGCACTTCAGCAGTCAAGGGCATTCAGCCTCTGATCTTCGGGTAAGGGGGCCTTCAGGACGCGTGATAACGCAGAATCGCCGAGCAGAAACTTATAGCCAAGTTCTGCACACATGAGTACGGCTTCAACCGGGACATTGGATTCATGTCGCATTACATCCACCCCCCCAACATCTGGCCTGGGCTTGCGAAATCCTACCAATGGTCCTGGCTTGAGATAATTCACACCTCTTTAACCTGTGATTATCCCTCTCTCCAGTTGCTCCATCTGGACCTGTAAAGACTTAATTACCTGCAAAGACTCATATTCAAAGTATCGTTTTGCATCATTGACTTTGTCAACATTCTCTTCATTCACCCGAGGAAGAAGCTGTGCTCCGAAAGCTAGTGATTCGAAACAAACCTGTTGGACGTTAACCTGGTGTTGTAAGACTTCTTACTGTGCTCACCCCAGTCCAATGCCGGCAAGTCCACATCATGGCTACAATACTGAGACCTGGATAACATATGTTATGCAGGAGAAAAGGCTAAACATTTTCAACCTTACTGTCTTGGACATATTTCATAGATAGATATTTCATAGATATCCTTGACATCTCTCAACAGGATAAGGTCACCAGCTCAGAGGTCCTGGAATGCAATAATTCCCTCAACATACACTCATTGCTAAGTCAATGACACCTACACTGACTCAGCCACAGTCATCAGATGGATAACAGCCAAATACCCAAAGACCTCTATAAGGTGAACTTGACACAGGGTGTCCATACCTCCGCTAGAAGGACATCTGCAAGTGAGATTCGAAGGTGGGGAACACTGACAACAGGGGCACAATGTTGACTGTTTGGCTGAGCATTCAAAGAGATGAGAAGAAAGTTGGCTAAGAAGAGGGCCCAGAGAAAACAGAGGCCAGCAAATCATGCACCTTCTCAGCCCACTGTCATGCAGTGTTGGGCTCCTGAGCCATATCAGGCAACATTTAACAAAGTTGGCCATCACAGCACACCCATCGTCTCACAAGATGGAAAGCTGCCAACCATGCTGAGTATTTCCAGCATCCTATGCTTTCATTTCCAATTTCCAACATCTACAATATTTTGCTTTTGCATTAGTCACAACACTTGTGATTCTGACATTGGCAGCTGCACCATACAGCAAAAGTGTCAGGTAAGTAATTTGAATTAGTTTCTGCTCTTCAGTACTGCAATGTACTACATCACTTCAGAAAGTCCTCAGAAACCAAGTTCAAAACTTTATCAGTAACAGTAAAACAAACAAATGCCATGATGAAGAAACCCAATGCATACTGCAAGATAATTACAAAGTTAAAGGCTCTGAAAATACTATAAGATGAATTTTTGCAATGCTCACCTGTGTTCCATCCCCATTCACCAGGGGAGGCAGAAGAGACAAATCCACATTGAGGAGTGAGGGTGCGTCAAGTGGTGGTGGTTTATCTGCCATTATCAGAAATACATACGTACACTGACTTCTTCCAACTCCTGATTGGATTTAAAAAATAGTTTGAGTGAATATATAACAATTTGAATGCAATATTTCAGCATTTAAACTCATGATCATGTTGTCATGTGAGGGTCCCTTTAAGAAAAGTGTGCTTTATCAAATGACTGCAATGATGTCATTGTGTGGGTGGAGCTGGGCTGTGTTTTTGTCTTTTACTTTCATTTTGAGCTGGAAGCTGCTTTGTGGCTGAGTTTTTTGGTTTCGTTTTCAGTTGGGAGCTGCATTCAAACAAAGGTGGTGTATTTTTGGTCTCTCTGCATGCTAAAGAATGTCTCCAGACCACTTGATAACTTTAAAGTAATACCGGTTTCTTGTAAGGAATTCAAACCTACTGCTTTGTAGGAAAAGGGTTTTTGGCTTATGGATGTTGTTAGGAAAGTTATTAAGGGTTACCTATAGAGTACTGTATCTTTGGGGGGGGGGGGTGGTATTTGTGTTGGTAGCTGATAAGATGTTTACTGTGTGTTTATAAAATGTTAACTGGATTCATAGAATAAACATTGTTTTGTTTAAAAGTACTGAACATCTCTGTTGCATAGCACCTGGAAAGTGGACCCTTGTGCTCCCCATAACCAAAATCTATTAAAAGTTGTAGGTCAGGTGAACTCCCATGATATACTTTGGTGTTCTCTAAACCCTGGCCCATAACAATACATGTATGCTCATATATTCTAAAGAATGATTCATACGGGCTGTTTATATTTAATTTATTAACATATCCTCGGACACACTCCCTCCTTCAGTGTTTCAAATCCCACAATGTTCCCGTCAGATCCTGATACCCTGTGACGTCAATGCAAACAGTTACTGGATTGAATTTAATGTTCTTGATGGGGAGGCCCACCAATTTGCTGAGTTGAGTTGGGAAACCTACAGGCTCCCATGATGGATGCCTGACCAAATGAAGTGCCTTCATTTAAGCAGAATTTAATTTTAATCAGAAATCCCACCCGCCAAGCCCTGTAGGCCTCTCCATTGCCAGTAACGCCAGGAGCCATGGCTGCAGCCAGCTGTGCTTATGGGGTTTCACCACAGGTTGTCGTTGAATCCCTGTACTCCAGTGACCGACAGCAGGACTTGGGTAGGGCCTTGGCTTCCGGTAGCCTAATGAGCATTTTATACAGCTACACCATAACCTGCCTGCTCTTATTTTTAATGCCTCGACTAATAAAGACAAGTATTGCATATTATGTCTTAACTACCTTACCGACCTGTCCTCTGTACTTCCTAGCACCTTACTATTCATTGTGTATTCCCTTACCTTATTAGTCCTCCCAAAATGTATCAACTTACTTTTCAGGCTTAAATTCCATTTGCCACTGTTCTGCTCATCTGACCAGACACTCTACATCATCCTGTAATCTAAGGCTTTCCTCCTCACTATTTACCACACCACCAGTTTTTGTGTCATCTGCAAACTTACTGATATACTTCACACTTTCATTTTTAGATCATTAATGTACACTACAAACATCAAAAGACCCAGCATTGATCCCTGTTGTACACTACTGGACACAGGCTTCCAGTCACAAAAACAACCTTCGACCATCACCCTCTGCCTCCTCCTACTAAGTCAATTTCGGACCACATTTGCCAAATATGAGCCAAATTGCTTCACTTGCCTGATCAAATAAAGAATTTAGGAACAATTTCTTTGCACAAGAATGCGAGCTTACTGCCACATGGGAGTGGTTGAAAGGGATAGCATTGATGACTTGTAATCATCCAGGTTACTCTTCTCTAAACCTTTTCTAATGCATATTCAATCTACTCTTAATTCAGTCATACTTCACTCAGAATATTTTGAATGAACCAAAACACTACATGGACATTAACAGCAAAAACTATCAAATGTTTGTTGAAATGCACATGATTGAAGTTTGTCATTTTACAAAATATTATGATGGAGTTTGCTTGTTCAACAGTACACTCAACCACATAACACGGAAAGACCCATTAGCAGTCACATTATGGCAGTGGTATGGACTGATTCCTCTACCTTAAGTCTATGGTTACTTCCGTACTGGGAAACAAATCCACTTTCACAG
Source organism: Scyliorhinus torazame (assembly GCF_047496885.1). Classification (NCBI taxonomy): domain Eukaryota; kingdom Metazoa; phylum Chordata; class Chondrichthyes; order Carcharhiniformes; family Scyliorhinidae; genus Scyliorhinus; species Scyliorhinus torazame. The sequence continues at coordinate 137,739,089 of NC_092714.1, forward strand.
TGTCAACTGTCAGTCTGCGATTAACGCAGCAGGCCTTCCTTACCAAAAGTGTCAATGGATTCAAAATTTCTATCCACAGAAATATCGCCAATTTTGAGATGGTCAAAGGTGTCTGTGTTGTATTCTCAACTGTGTCGAATGGAGCTCTTCCTCTGATTGTAGCATTGATTTACAGTGTTGGGAGCAGTTTGAAACTGATTTTAATTTAGCTTCTGCTATTAAGAACGGTATACAATTATCTCTGATAACCCAATGTAAAGTTCAGCAATGATCACCCTCAACACACATTTCTCATAGTGCAGTTTCATAGCATAAACCATATTGGCATCGCGATTGAATTCTGGACATCATGTTTTTGCAGTAAAAAATATAAACTTGGCTGGTATGCTTGAGTGAGCCACAAACTTAAGAACCATCAAGGTGATATTTTTGCCTTGTGATGCCGTACTGAAGTCATGCAGCCAATCTTTAAAAAATCATGCATTGAAACATTGTTGATCTTGTAGGTTTCAAGCATACAAACAATGTAACTACACCACAGATCATGGGCGAGGGAATGGAAAGATGGCGGAGGGGGCCCTTGTTGATTTCTTTATCGGCAGCAACTTTATGTTCCCCCACTAATGCGAGTGCAAAACATGAAGTTCTACCTTCCACAGCCCACCCATGCACATTTTTAATCTTCTAAAGCTAGATTCGGTTCATGAACCTTGACTTCAAAATTTGGCCACAGTGATCAATACTGATGTCTCTGAATTTGTAATATAACTTTTGAGGTATTTTATTATGCATGTAGTTGCCGAGATTTGGTGGACACATTATTGCTACCAACAGCCAAATAACGGACATGTGAATCCCCATATGATTTAACACACATTGACCACAAAATATTCTGACAATTTGCACAGATAAATATTTAGCTGGTACAAATATCAACCCTCCAATAATTAAAGTTGAATGTCTTAAAACCAATAAGAGTCTTTATTGGATCCAGACAGAGCGATCACAAGGAAGATGATGGATGCAAAACAAAAGGTTTCATCACAATACAATCTACAAACCCCCCCCCAACCCAACCCAACCCACATCCGGGTCGGGGGTTTTATATCCACCAGGCCTCCCTTGTTAAGGGGACGCCCGCCCTTAACAGAAAGCTTGTATTTTGACAAGTTCACGGGAAACACTCCACACCCCGTAACCTCCATAAGGGTTATAACAGTCTCCAAATTAGGAAATAAATTCTCCCATGACTTCAGCCTATACCTCAAAAGGAAATGTACCATTATTTATTCCTCTCACTGTTTTCTGAAGGCTAAACTACCAAGTGCACCATAGAACTGTAACTCAAAGACGTAGTTGAAATATCAACCACTCTCAAATTCAAACCCATGATGACCTTAGGATAAAGACTAATTTTTTAAATTTCCATCATGGGATATGGGCGTCGCAGGCTGTGCCAGCATTTATTGCCCATCCTTAATTGCCTTCAGGGGGTAGTTAAGAATCAACCACATTGCTGTGGGTCTGGAGTCAAATGTAGGCCAGTCCGGGTAAGAACGATAGATTTCCTTCCCTAAAGGACATTTGTGAACCAGATGGGTTTTAACGACAATCAGCAATGGTTTCAAGGTCACCATTAGGCTTTTAATTCCACTTTATTATTGAATTCAAATGTCATCATCTAAACCTGGGTCCCCAGATCATTACTTTAAGTTTCTGGTTCCAGTGACAATGCCACTACGCTACAACCTCCCCATTCAAACAACACTATGCGCTTTTTTAAAAGATTAAAAAATGTCACACTAAAGCTAACCAAGAAATACACAATTAAATTACAGCACATCACAAACTGAAGTATTAGCAATAAGTCAAAAGTTCAATGGACCAAAACACTACATGGACATTAACAGCAAAAACTATCAAATGTTTGTTGAAATGCAGTTTCTGTAGTTTTGAAGATCTTCCATTACATTTCTAACTGACATCAATGGTAAAGCAGAAAACAGTAATTGTCTGGCACATTTGAGAGAGTAAATGTTCATGTGACAACTACAGACTACATTCTACATTTTATCACACAAGTCTCTGGCACATGAAAATGAAATGAAATGAAATGAAATGAAAATCGCTTAGTCACAAGTAGGCGTCAATGAAGTTACTGTGAAACGCCCCTAGTCGCCACATTCGGGGAGGCTGGTACGGGAATTGAACCATGCTGCTGGCCTGCCTTGGCCTGCTTTAAAAGCCAGCGGTTTAGCCCAGTGTGCTAAAGCAGCCCCTTAATTATATTTAAATATTTTTTCCTTACAATGTAAAAGTAGCCCATCCTTTTTCAAAATGTTCTACAGGCGGATTAACCAGACTTTTGAATAATGCAAACAAAGATTAATTCTTTCCTCAAAATTTACAGAAATCATGTTTCCATTGCATTCCTATTTTGGGGGTTGGTTCGCTCAGTTGGCTGGCCAACTGGTTCGTGATGCAGAGATGTCAACAGCGGGGGTTCAGTTCCCATACAGGCTGAGGTTATTCACGGAGGCCCCACCTTCCCAACCTTGTCCCTCACACGGGGTGTGGTGACCCTCAGGTTAAATCACCACCAGTCTCTTTCAAAGGGAAGATTAGCCTATGGTCCTCTCGGACTGCAGCAACATTTCATTTCACATTCCCAATTAACATGTTGGGTAGCTGCATAGTTCCTTACTCAAGTACTGGTTTACAAAAAGAAAAATGGAGCTTCCTACCCTCACAATGCCCTCCACAATCTCCACCACCAAATCCCCCAAATCTGTCAAATGCTTCTATTTAGATTTAAACTAAACTCACCCTAACTGTGGCCCTGAAACATCCAAGTATTCAATTTTTCCCCCAAAGCTTAGAACTTTACACTTAAATTTCACAAGCTTTGAGTAACGTTTCTTAGGTTCACTGGCTATTTCAAATAAAAAGCACAGGAATATTTGATGCTTCCCAAATTCAAAAGTACAATTTTGTACATGCAATAAAAGCTTTCTAACCACTTTACCACCTTTCAAGAACTAGAAACTAATGGCACAGATTAATTTTCAGATTTATTAGAATATTCTAAAAACAGTACAACCTCCAAGTTAAACAGATTCAGTGACACGTCGTAATATATTTATATATGCAAAACAATATAAAATTAATGCAACATTTTGGAAGTCAAGTTACAGGATTTTAAAAAATTTACACAACCCAAGCTCAATTCACGATTCACTGCTTGTGAGGAGTAACCTTTCAATATAATTTAAAAGACCTTCTTGTAGTTACAGAAGGCATTAATTAAAAACTAATGAGCAGCAGGTGCTTCCTCTCACAAAATGCAATGACAAGTCAACCCCTGCCGCTAACATGTATGCCAGAACAGTGTTTTTCAAACTTCTTTTCCCCAGGACTCCCACCAGCCGACCTTCGCGACCTTTTGCCCACCAGCCGACCTTCGCGACACACACCACGTTCGCTTACCATTAATGCAAAAGGGAGCCTGCTTGGTCCTCACGATCTCACTTGAATCAGGTTCAAATGAGGAGAGGGCAATGTGCTAATCAGTAGATTTCAGTCAGTTCCTTTGTATCATTATGTAAACGGAAAATTCAACCTCGCATACATAGGTTGTCGTGAAGGGCAATAGCAACAAAATGCTCATTTTGCTCAGTACTGGATATTCCTCAATGCTGAAAGTCTCATGGGTGTTTGGTGTGTTTTTAAATGTGGTTTCAGAGGTCAGCTACAGCAGCGTCTTTTTAATTTGGAGTCAGCTCTAAATTAATAACAGACTCTGGGGTCTCAATCTCAAAAGGAATTTCTCACCCACCACTTCTCTTTCTAAATCGGAAACTTCTCCCCTGACACATGAGATTTGCATCCTCATTTGCATTGGCACAAATTACAATACCATACCTCAAGAAATCATCTTTAAACTGCTTTGTTCCAGAGATAGTTTCTTCCTCTGGCGTAACGGTGGCACAGTGGTTAGCACTGCTGTCTCATAAAGTCGAGGACCCGGGTTCGAACACAGCCCTGGTCACTGTCCATGTGGAGTTTGCATATTTCCCCCATGTCTGCATGTGTCTCACCCCCACAACCCAAATAGATGTGTAGGTAGGCAGATTGGCCATGCTAAATTTTCCCCTAGTTGGAAAAAAATAATTGGGTACTCTAAATTTACTTTAAAAAAAAAAGAGAGTAAAATTTCTTCTTTGTAGGCTGTTAACTAGAGACTCTGGAGCTCAGCACAGAGATAGCACTAGCACTGCTGTCCTGCTTTGGGCTCTCCTGAGCAGCTCTCTCCAGCAGATTCTGTTGTGAGATCATGTCCAGTAGGTACACTGCATATTTGAGTCTCTGGCCATTTCTTACTATTGAGAAAATTACCCATCTTTACAGTCCTCTTGCCCACAGCTGGAAGATGGAAGCAACTCCATTCTGTGATTTGGCGGCAAAAGCACGTACAAGGCGTTTGAAGTCAAGTACATGCAGGCCGCTTGTGGCCGGAAGATTGCACACAGCCTCATTTATTTTCATTTTTAAAAAGTCAGTTGCCGCCATTCTCAATTTAAAAGCTGGTAGAGGCCATTAGGTGCTTCTCCCGCGATCAGGACCACCACGGGAACAGCGCGACCGATCGCTCTGCGACCCGTACTTACAGAGAAATGCTGACAGGAACATGGGAATGGGTTACTCACCCACTGTACAGTGGGGAGTGAATGACCATTGACCCCTCCCTCTACGAGTTGGTCACTCCGGCTGAAACCAAAGGCGAATGAGCCAGAAAGAGCTGTGATCGCTTCCACAGCTATCGGATGAAGGAAATGGTGGGCAAAGCTGAATCGAGAGGTGAGGTGGGAGGCGTAGGTATTCGGATATACAAGGATCTCATTGCGGAACTGGCGAGAAGGAGGGCGGTCTTTGGTCCGGCAAAGGCAGCATTGTATAAAAGCAACGCGAGGACTGGGGTGGTCTACCCGGCAAAGCTGAAGGTCACACACAATTCCACGGATTTTTACTTTGAGACGGTGAAGGAAACGGAGGCGTCCATGAAAGCTGAAGGACTGGGACTGAAATGAATTTGGACTTCAGTGGTGTTAATTTTTTCTATTGTTTTCTTTTCCCTCTGCTTAAGTTGTTTGTGGGAAGGGATTGTTTGGGGCTTTGTGGCGATTAGTTGGGATTTGCTTCTTTTGGGTTTGAGGGATTACCGTGTTGGGAGTTTGAGTATGGAGGTGTTGATGTTGGTTCTTTCTTTGTGGGAGAGGGGGTTCTGGCAGGGGCCATCTCACTAGCAAACGTGAGTTGGCTAGTGAATGGGAGCGAGGTGTGGGGAGCGGACACGATCATTGGAACCTGTACTGACCGGTTTCAATGGGCCTGGGAGGTGTGAATATGGGGGGGATTGGGCGATACTGGATGAGGTGGTTTTGAGAGGAAGTGGCTGGGGGGTTTCCGGAAAAGGGGGGGGGGAGCGGAACGGGGTTGACGATGACTCGGGGGAGAGCTGGGTCCTACAAGCCAGGGGTAGCGGTTATGACTGATAGGAGGCGGGGGGAGGGGAGTAGAGAGAGAGAGAGACCCTGTTTCGAGTGATCTGGAGCGTGCAAGGGCTGGAGGACAGGTGAAGCGAGCAAGAGTTTTCTCGCCTTTAAAGAGCTTGAAAGCCGACGTGGTGCTGCTGGTTAGTGTATACACCGTGAATTTGGATACGCGCCATTTAATACGGGGACGGGGGATGGATAAATCCAAGCCACGTTCACTGAACCCCCTCCAGGGGGGGGGGAGAAGAATTATGAGAGTGATGGGAGGGGCGGACCCATGGAGGTTTCCGCACCCTTGGGATAGGGAGCACTTGTTCATTTCGCCAGTAAATAATGTGTATTCAAGGATTGATTTTTTGTTATGGGAAAGGCGCTGCTGGCTGGGGTGAAGGAGGCAGAAAATTCGGCGCTTGTTTCTTCTTCATTCATATACGGGATGTGGGCGTCGCTGAGCAGCATGGTGGCACAGTGGTTAGCATTGCTGCCTCACAGCTCTAGAGTTCCGGGTTCAATTCTGGCCTCGGGTGTCTGTCTGTGTGGAGTTTGCACTTTCTCCCCATGTCTGCGTGGGTGTCCTCCAGGTTCTCCAGTTTCCTCCCACAGTCCAAAGATATGCAGGTTAGGTGGATTGGGCATGCTAAAATTGTCCCTTAGTGTCCAAAAAGGATAGGTGGGGTTACTGGGATACAGTGGAAGCGTGGGCTTAAGTGGGTTGCTCTTTTCAAGGGCTGGTGCAGGTTCGATGGGCCAAATGGCCTCCTTCTGCACTGTAAATTCTATGATTATAATAATCATCTTTATCACAAGTAGGCTGACATTAACACTGCAATGGCTGAAAAGCCCCTAGTCGCCACATTCCGGCACCTGTTCGGGTACACAGAGGGAGAATTCAGAATGTCCAATTCACCTAACAGCACGTCTTCCGGGACTTGAGAGAGCAAACTGGAGCACCCGGAGGAAATCCACGCAGACACAGGGAGAATGTGCCGATTCCACAGACAGTGCCCCAAGCCGGGAATCGAACCTGGGACCTTTGAGCTGTGAAGAAACAGTGCTAACCACTGTGCTACCGTGCTGCCCATGGTTAGGCCAGCGTGTTTTGCCCATCCCTAGCTGCCCTTCAGAAGGTGGTGGTTGAGTTGCCTTCTTGAACCGCTGCAGTCCTTGAAATGTAGATACACCCACTGTGCTGTTAGGATGGGAGTTCCAGGATGTTGCCCCAGCGAGAGTGAAGGAATGGCGAAATATAAGGAAGGCTAAAAGGGATCATGAATGCTGTTTTATACATATGTAAAGAGCAAGAGGGAAGCCAGAGAAAGTGTTGGTCTGTTCAAGGATATTGGAGGGAATCTATGCATGGAACCAGATGAAATGGGTGAGATACTAAGTGAATACTTTGCCGCAGCATTCACCAAAGTGAAGGACTTGGTGGATGAGGAGTATAGGGTAGAGTGTGTAAATATTCGGAGTCATGTTGATATTAATAAAGAGGTGTTGGGCATCTTAAAAAGCATTAAAGTAGCTAAGTCCCCAGGGGCTGGTCGGATCTACACCAGAATACTGAGGGAGGCAAGGGAGGAAATTGCTAGGGCCTTGACAGTAATCTTTGTATCCTCATTGGCTACAGGTGAAGTTTCAGAGAACTGGAGAGTAGCTAATGTTGTTCCATTGTTTAAGAATGGCAGCAGGGATACTCCAGGAAATTAAGGTGAGCCTCAAGTCAGTGGTAGGGAAATTATTGGAAAAGCTTCTTAGAGAAAGAATTTACTCACATTTGGAAACAAATGGACTTATTAGTGATGGACAGCATGGTTTGTGAAGGGGAGCTTCGTGCCTCACTAATTTGATCCGAGTTTTTGAGTAAGTGACAAAGATAGATGAAGGAAAGGCAATAGATGCTGTTTACATGGACTTCAGTAAAGCCTTTGACAAGGTTCCTCAGAGTACACTGGTACAAAAGGTGAAGTCACATGGGATCAGAGGAGAGCTGGCAAGTTGGATACAGAACTGGCTTGGGCACAGAAGACAGAGAACAAAAAACAATACAGCCCAGGAACAGGCCCTTCAGCCCTCCAGGTCTGTACCAGGCACGATATCAAGCTTTGCTAAAACCCTCAGCCTTGTGCCGTATCCCTCCATACCCATCTTTATCAAGATGGTTTGTCAAGATGCCTTTTGAACGCCATTAATGTATCTGCTTCCACAACCTCCCCTGGCAACACGTTCCAAGCACTCACCACCCTCTGCGTAAAAAGCCTGCCTCGCACATCTCCTCTAAACTTTGCCCCAGAGACCTTAAACCTATGCCCCCTGGTGACTGACCCCTCAACCAGAGGAAAGAGTGTCTGCCCATCATAATCTTGTAGACCTCTATCAGGTCACCCCTCAACCTCCCGTCTTTCTAATGAAAACAGTCCCAGTCTATTCAGCCTCTCCAAATAGTTAACATCCTCCAGACCAGGCAACATCCTGGCAAACCTCTTCTGCACACTCGCCAAAGCCTCAATATCCTTCTGGTAGTGTGGTGACCAGAATTGTGCGCAACATTCCAAGTGCAGCCGTACCAAAGTTCTATACAACTGTAGCATGACTTGCCAGTTTTTATACTCAATGCCCTGTCCAATGAAGGCAAGCATTCCGTATGCTTTCTTAACTACCTTGTCCACTTGTGTTGCCACCTTCAAAGATCTGTGGACATGCACGCCCAGATCTCCCTGACTTTCTATATTCCTAAGAGTTTTGCCACTTACTGTATATTTCCCCTCTATGTTGGACCTACCAAAATGCATTACCTCATATTTGTTTGGATTAAACTTCGTTTGCCATTTAAGAACTCAGCGACCAACTTAAATGAGTATGCCACCACCGTCACAGACTTAATCAGCAAATGTGTGGACGACTGCGTGCCAAAGAAAGCAGTATGTACATTCCCCAACCGTAAACCATGGCTCAATCGCAATATTGACTCCCTACTGAAGGACAGGTCCGAGGCGTTCAAGAGAGACGCCTCTGACCTATACAAGAAATCCAGGTACGACCTCCGCAAAGCCATCCGAGATGCCAAGAGAGAATATCAAACCAAGCTAGAGTCACAGACAGACTCTCAGCGGTTGTGGCAAGGCCTAAACAACACTAACGGGCTACAAAGCGAAGCCAAGCAGTATCTCCGGCAGCAGCCCATCACTATCCAATGAACTCAATTCGTTCTATGCTCGGTAAAAGCAGGAAACCAACAATCCGCTGTTGAGTGCCCCTGCAGCCCATAACTCACCCATACCCACCATCACAGCTTCCAAAGTCAGATTGGCCTTCCTGAAAGTGAACCCTCGGAAGGCGACAGGCCCGGACGGAATCCCTGGTCGTGCACTCAGAGCCTCCGCAGACCAGCTGTCAGATGTGTTCGCGGACATCTTTAACCTGTCCCTACTCCACTCCGAGGTGCTTCAAGACCACCATCATACCGGGCCAAAGAAGAACCAGGCAACATGCCTCAATGACTACCATCCGGTGGCCCTGACTTCAGTCGTAATGAAGTGCTTCGAGAGGTTGGTCATGAAGCACATCACCTCCATACTCCCAGAAAGCCTTGATCCACTGCAATCCACATACCGCCGTAACCGGTCCACCGCAAATGCCATTTCCCTGACCCTACACTCATCCCTAGAGCATCTCGACAACAAGGACTCCTACATCAGACTCCTATTTATTGACTACAGTTCTGCCTTCAACACCATAATCCCAGCCAAGCTCATATCAAAGCTCCAAAACCTAGGACTTGGCTCCTCACTCTGCAACTGGATCCTCGACTTTCTGACCCACAGACCACAACAACACCTCCTCCACAGTAGTGCAGCGACAACAATCTCTCCCTCAATGCCAGCAAAACTAAAGAGCTGGTCATTGACTTCAGGAAGCAAAGTACTGTACACACCCCTGTCAGCATCAACAGGCCGAGGTGGAGATGGTTAGCAGTTTCAAATTCCTAGGGGTACGCCACCAAAAATCTGTCCAGGTCCACCCACGTCGACGCTACCACCAAGAAAGCACAACAGTGCCTATACTTCCTCAGGAAACTAAGGAAATTCGGCATGTCCACATTAACTCTTACCAACTTTTACAGATGCACCATAGAAAGCATCCTATCTGGCTACATCACAGCCTGGTATGGCAACTACTCGGCCCAGGACCACAAGAAACTTCGGAGAGTTGTGAACACACCCAGTCCATCGCACAAACCTGCCTCCCATCCATTGACTCCATCTACACATCCCGCTACCTGGGGAAAGTGGGCAGCATAATCAAAGACCCCTCCCACCCGGCTTACTCACTCTTCCAACTTCTTCCATCGGGCAGGAGATACAGAAGTCTAAGAACACGCACAAACAGACTCAAAAACAGCTTCTTCCCCGCTGTTACCAGGCTCCTAAACGACCCTCTTATGGACTGACCTCATTAACACTACACCCCTGTATGCTTCACCCGATTTCGGTTGCCCTATTATGTATTTTCTTTTATTTCCTTTTCTTTTCATGTACTTAATGATCTTTTGAGCAGCTCGCAGAAAAATACTTTTCACTGTACCTCGGTACACGTGACAATAAACAAATCCAATCCAAAGCAGGCACCAACTCTTACTCAGGCAGGAATCAACCTTTGGATGCACCATGGCAAGACTATACCATCGCTTAGAACGTTAGTGATGGACATTGCGTATAACAGCCAAGAAGCAAGAGCACAGCTCCCGATGATAAAAGGGCATGGGGCTAGTCTACTCGGGCGGGACTGGTCTATCTCACCCTAGTTCAATTGAATTTTTCTGAGCCAGCTCAAACATTGCATTGCTGGAAGCGTGAAGCAGATTGATAACCTGTCCTTTTCAATCAGGATTGCATGCTTGCAAGATACCTAGAGGCCTACACGTGAAAGGAAGAAACTTTGCATCCAGAAACACTGTTCTCAGAATGCAGAGTATTCGTAAAGTAAATAGTATGCATGGATAATGCTGCAAGTTAGTACCATATAAAAAATCGTGGCGTGTAAATGTTGATTTTAAATGAGAAATAGGTTCATTTGGAATTATATTAGTAAAACCTTTCTTCTATAAGACATTAATTAGCCTTGATGTTAACCATCACCATTTCCCACCCTCCTCCCTTGGTTTCAAAGTGAAATGTATTATCCTAACACCAACCTGCTATTTTCAATTTCACTTCATTGTCCATACCAAAAATCATATTTGGTACATTGCTCAGTCATTTAAAAATATATAATAAACAACTAATGAAAACAAAACTACCCTATCACGGATGTTTAACTTTTAGTTTAGTTTTATATTTATATTTTATAGAAAGGAATATCAGGGTGCCCCGCCATGGAGAAGCAGGCTATATATTACCTATTTAAATCTGGTTAGGATCAGCAGGACCGCTCAGTGATTCTAACCATGCCAGCTCTTCCAGTCACTTTCAGCCACACCCACACTCTCCTCATAAATATAGGAACTATTATCTTCACAGCATGCTAAAAACATCCTAGAGGTTACCAGAATCAAATTACAAAAGCTGCAAAATCTCACTCACACTATAACTACTTAAACTTCTCTTGAATTGTTTTATTTAAATCCTTGCTCATTCTACTTTGAAGTACAATAATGTATACAACATAGTCAGTCATAGGAGAATATCAGAGGACATTGATAAAAATAATTGGACTATAAAGGTGATAATTCAATTTGATGATTCAATAATGCAATCAGAAAATGGACAAATACGATAATCAAGATCTTCTCATTTAGCTTCATTCAACATCAGTTGAATTGTGGAGCATTCATTCAATCAGATGCTAATTACAGTATTCATTTTTAAAATATATAACTTTCTTACCTTCATGTGACTTATTTCTGTTTCGGGTTTAGGGGTTTGAAAATAGATTGCGCCTGTTGACAACTTGCATCACAGCGATAGTATGCAATTTGGAGGGAATGATGTTCCTACGCATCTGCTGTCCTTGACCTTCTAGAAGGTGAAGGTTGCAGGTTTAGGAGGTGCTGCCAAAGCCTTGGTAACCTGCTGCACATCCTGAAGTACACACTGCAATCATACCCTCATGGTGGACGTTTAAATCAATTTGTTATTTGTTACGGATGATGCTGAGCTTAGAATGTAGTTGCAACTTCACACATCCAGGCAACTGGACCGTTTTCCAGAATTGTTACAGGCCATTTGTCCCAGGTGTCTGGCTAATCCTCTGAAGGGGAAATTCTCCTATTACCACTCTCCTGCTTTTCCTTGCAGGAATGCACATTTTTCCTTTTCAGATAATGATCCATTTCTCTTCTTAAAACATCAATTGACTTTACCTCCACCACACTACGGCAGTACATTCCAGATCTTAACCACTCACTGCATATAAAGATTTATCCTCATGTCGACATTGCTTCTTTTGCCAATTACCTTAAATTTGCACCGTCTGGTTCTCAATTCTTCCATAAATTCAACTTGTGCCTTGTAGATGGTTGAGGGGCTTTGGGGCACTAATGAACCAGAGAACAAAAATAGCATCTGAGCTGGTCAAGTTGCAAAGCATCAATGTGATTGCTCCAGTTGAGTTTCCTGCCCCCCCCAAACAGGATGTTAGGTCTGAACTCAGCGATGGTAATCACAATGAATGCCATTGGGACATGGTTCAGATCTCACTTGCTGATGGTCATTATTTGATACATGTACGGCACAAATAAACGTTCCATTTACCAGTTTAAGCTTGGATGCTGTCCTGATCTTTCTGCATATGGGCATTGTCTACTTAATTATCTGGAAAATAGCAAACAGAACTGAACATTCTTTAGCAAACATCCCCACTTCTGAGAATAAGGAGGAAAGATGAAGCTGGACACTTGGATCTAGAATGGTGCTGGGAAACATCAGCAATAATTTTCTGAAGCAGAGACTTCGGTAACCTTTTGGGAATGAGCATGGCACAAGGAACATCAAACCCAGTATAGCAAATATTTTTAGCTATTGAAATTTATCCTCTGCTGCCGCAAGAATGTTCTCCCATCTTTGAGCAGAAGAGTGACACAGCAGATCCTTAAGTTTAAAACTCCTTGGTGAATTTCTAAATTAAGTGAATAAATGTATAGATGGTTGACATGATTCCATATCAGTTTCAAAACTGAACCCAATGGCATCCCCTCAACCTACCTCATGTAAAGTTTCAACACCACTGTAGTGATATCATGGTTGTGTTGTAATTCACTGACTGACTGACTAGGGTCTCATTAGTATAGAAGTGAATAGTCAGGTGACCTCAGACTGACTGGAGAGCTGGGGAGAGGTTGCTTGTGCATGATCATACGGTTATTCATCTGTTGTTTTGTATACAGTTGACCCACATTCATTAATATTAATACATTGTTTATAGCTTTAGCTACAAGTGTGCCTGTAATATAAATCAGGCCACCTGACAAGAACATAACATGGTACCAGGATTGGATGGTATTAAACACCAAGAAAAAAAAAAACCTGCCAGAGATTTGAAGATTTTGCAGACTGCAAGAATGAACAACATGGAGTAATTGAAGCCACCAATGAGTCTCATATTTCATGGTAATGTGGACAGCAACTGAAGTATGTTTAAATAGCAATTTCATCGGTTTCTTACTGCAGTAAATTTAGGAGATCAATCGCGTAAGGGAGCGAGGCTCCTAACAGCAGCAGGGCCCGAAGCAATTACTGTGTTTAATACAATTAAATTTGGGGCTGGTTTAGCACAGGGCTAAAGAGCTGGCTTTTAAAGAAGACCAAGGCAGGCCGGCAGCACGGCTCAATTCCCGTACCAGCCTCCCCAAACAGGCGCCGGAATGTGGCGAGTAGGGGCTTTTCAGAGTAACTTCATTTCAAGCCTACTTGTGACAATAAGCGATTTTCTTTTAATTTCATTTGCAATGAGGATAGTAAAAAAATGTAACTAAGTAATTCGAAAATTTGATGCACATTGCTCCCCGAGAAAGAATGACATTTATGAGCACTTGTGTTTAGATCACGTTTACAGAACACACAAGAGTCCACAGATCATTTAATCACTGATATAAAGTTAAAAGCTAAAACCTGTAATTTTTCTGCAATGGAATCTTCCATGATTGTGTTTGGTGTGAATGAAAATAAGCTGAGGGAACGGTTGCTGAGGGAATCGGAGCTGTCCTTGGAACAAACAGCTAAAATTTGGGTCACTGTCTGTGTGGAGTTTACATATTTTCCCCGTGCTTGCATGTGTTCCCCCACCCCCCAAAGGTGTGCAGGCTAGATGAATTGGCCACTCTAAATTGCCCCTGAATTGGAAAAAATGAATTGGGTACTCAAAAATGTATTTTAAAAAAGATTTGTCAGACTCACAAGCTAGCAGCACAGCATTCAAAAATATTTCTCAGTAATGGTGCCGTCTTCTTGGAGGAAAGCACTCCGGTTGCCGCCCTTTTTCCAAAAAGGCAGGAAACTTCAAAAAAAAAAAAAGGATGGAAAGTTGCTGCAGCTCCTCGCCCACCAGCGAACAGGTTAAAGATCAGGACAAAGTATTTCTGTGTAAAACATAGACATAGAATTTACAGTGCAGAAGGAGGCCATTCGGCCCATCGAGTCTGCACCGGTTCTTGGAAAGAGCACCCTACCCAAGGTCAACACCTCCACCCTATCCCCATAACCCAGTAACCCCACCCAACACAAGGGTAATTTTGGACACTAAGGGAAATCTATCATGGCCAATCCACCTAACCTGCACATCTTTGGACTGTGGGAGGAAACCGGAGCACCCGGAGGAAACCCACGCACACACGGGGAGGATGTGCAGACTCCGCACAGACAGTGACCCAAGCCGGAATCGAACCTGGGACCCTGGAGCTGTGAAGCAATTGTGCTATCCACAATGCTACCGTGCTGCCCTTGGTCAAAGATGTGGTCAAAGGCACAAATTAAGGCAGCGTCCAGCATTTGGCAAGTTTTTTTCCAGATGCAAAGGAAAAAATCACTTTGCTCAGAATTGTTACTCTAATGTCAACCCCAGATCAGTCAGCACAGTGGAAGACAGTCTCCAGTGATGAAACATCATTGTTTGCTGGAGTAACAGGGAATAATTTCCCGTACCAGCCTCCCCGAACAGGCGCCAGAATGTGGCGACTAGGGGCTTTTCACAGTAACTTCATTTGAAGCCTACTTGTGACAATAAGTGATTTTCATTTCATTTCATTTTTTGGAGACATCAAAAAATTCTCCAGCACTTAAAAAAAATGCAAACTGATACTCCATTAAAAATAAATGCAGTTGATGAGGACAAATGGCTGCTACCACTTGAAGTGAATGGTACAGTGATCCAACTGAAGTTAGACACAGGTGCCAAAGCCAATTTAATCAGCATGATTGGTTTAAAAACTTCAGCCAATTAGAAGAAATCACAAAATACCGGCGATTATAATGATTCAAGCATTAAAAATTATGATGCTCGTGTCCAGAGTGTGGTGGTGACGAATGTGCCATCCTATTCTGTATTGTTTCTGAGGGCTTGGATTCATTTAGGTGATCAGTCCTGTGAAGAATTAGGTCTAGTCCAGTTGGTAAACTGGAGCAGTATTCCAACGATTCTGAGAACATTATCAGCAAATTCAGTGATGTGTTCACTGATTTTACTGCACTGCCATTCACCAACAAGATACAATTTAAAGAAGGTGCATCATCTAAAGCACCGATACAAAATATTAGTAGTGAAATTGCTGAAGATGTAGATCTGCATGTCAATCTCATTTCTACCCTATCACCCATATCAGATACAAAACCACAAGTTATCAAGAAGATGGAAGAACCTACCAATGGGGTAAATTCCGTGTTGTATGCGAAACAAAAAAATGGTGATGCTCGTATAGGCATGGATCCCAACGATCGTAACGAAAAAAAGTGTACATATTGTAAAACAGTTATTACAGAAAGCCAATCTTATCCATATCTCACGAAATCATATTACAAAGCATTACCATTGTCACATGGTAGATAGCCAGCAGAGTTACTCATGAATAGAAGGTTGCGTACCACACTTCTATATTTGGAAAAGAAGGAGGAGAATGCAGTAGAACTGAAGGAAATGCAAAACATTAAAGCAAAACAAGAGCAGTTCTATGATAGCATGTCTAGAACTTTACCACCTCGGAGTAGTGATGACATTGTGTGAGTAGAAGATTCAGGCAATTGGTCGAGAAAAGCCATTGTACTTGGAAGTAGTAGCACCTCGTTCCTACAATGTACAGACAGAGGAAGGATTGGTTTTAAGAAATCATCACGCACTCTTGAAAACTTTCACAACAACGTGATGGATGACAAATCAACGTCAGAATCAACGTCAGCTGCAGTGTCAGATAGTTCAGCAGTTCCTGAGCATGAAAATGTCAGAGAATATTGAATCTAGGAGTCTCATTAGTATATAAGTGAATGTTAGAGTCAGGTGACCTGATTGACTAGAGAGCTGGGGAGAGAGGTTGCTTGTGCATTGTCATATTGTTGTTTTGAATATAGCTGACCCACAGTTAATGTTAATAAATCGTTTATAGCTTTAGCTACAAGTGTTCTTGTAAAATAAATCAGGCCATCAGACAAGAATATTACAACCACATTTGATGGCATCCAACTACAGGTTAACCACTGATGAAGATGAGCACCATCTAAATCAAACAAAATATCAGTTTTGAAAGAAGCTCTAAATCTGCTTCTCTTGGTACCACATACCACATCATTGATCATCATTGTTGGCCATATTGAATAAAATGGGAGACAAGGTTCAGCACTATCTCAATTCTCTTTCAAAAGTATGTTGTTCTCAGTCCTCTCCTAACTCTTAGATAGATCTTGGGATCTGCAGTACAGATTCTGAATAAAATCACCAATTTGAACACTTATTTCCATCCTTTGAAACTTCTTTGTGAGACAGTCAGAAAGACAATTTGTATTTATAGTGCACCATTTAACATAGTAAAACATTACAAGACATTTCAGGGAAACATTAAACAAAATTTGATCTGAAAAGCCTTTGTGATGCCGAATAGAGTGAAGCACAGCCTATTCACACAATGTTACTAGATTAAGAATAAAGTAAAAGAAGTCTCAAAAACAGAAGTACTATCACAGTATAGCCAGCCAACAATTTCAAAGACTGGGTCCAGAGGCTGCAAATTTTAGGAAAATATACAATTTTAGGGCAAATGAAAAATAACTGTTGTGTTTCATCTTCTATGTCTTGCAACAGAATCCACCAATCACCTAGACTTGTCCAAACCAGGATCCTTATTGAATCACACGTGGCAAGATAGTTATCGTGGAGTTTCTTTGTATTCCTCTGGAACTACGCCTAGCATGACTGTTCACCTTTATATCTTACTACCACCTGCTACAACCATCTGCGCCCCACTTATATGGGAGTCCCTAGTCACATGATCACGGTCTTTTGACCGCATGGTGTATCTGCACCGCCAACTACTGGTTGAAGTTTGCACACCATCCATCTATGATATTGCTTAGAAGCATATCACCACATCCCCCTTCCTCAGAAAACATTAAGATTTGTTTAAAAGCAACACTGATCTTTTAACTTTATACAATCACAATATTTGTCTAACAATGTGAATGTGTTTTACGAGGGTGTCCATAAATATGATATGCCTGGCCAGTGTCCACCTCTCTTGCACAGAGAATTGTGCCTCCCTCACGGGATCACCTCTGTGATTATTCAAACTGTTGCCGGCCTCTTCAAAGACTAGTTTACGTACCAGCCCTTTGCTTCTTTTCCTCTTTGCTCTGTGCCTTTGGAAGGCCTGCGTCCGTGACTGCCACGCTTGCGTCACCAGCCTCTCTCTTTTATGCTTCCTGGCATGATGCTTTTTGCTGGCTTCTCGTTGTTTCCGTCGCTGGTTTGTTAGTGGGATGAGCTAACTCTCCCAGTGTTCTCCTCTTTATCCTTTTCATTTTGAGAGCATGATGATGTATTTCTTGCTTTTGTGTTTCGGTTTAGCAGCCTCTGGTGTGATGCTGGGTTTTTTTGTGTGCTCAAGGTCTGCAGAGTTTCAGGTGGACCCTGAAGAACTTTGCATCATCTTTAGATAGTGTAACCACGCCCACTTCTGCAGCCTCACCTTGGTCGAGATGATCCAGGCACCTTGGTCAAATTCAAGAATGTGTGAGTGATCTGTTGAGCTGCATATTGAGATTGTCATCAGCTTTTCCTCTGGACAGCACGGTAGCATAGTGGTTAGCTCAATTGCTTCACAGCTCCAGGGTCCCAGGTTCGATTCCCGGCTTGGGTCACACTGTGTGTGGAGTCTGCACGTTCTCCCCACGCACACGTGGGTTTCCTCCGGGTGCTCCGGTTTCCTCTCTGTCCAAAAATGTGCAGGTTAAGTGGATTGGCCATGCTAAATTGCTCTTGGGTGGGGTTACTGGGTGGTGGGGGTGGACTTGGTGTGGACTTGGTTAGGGTGCCCTTGCCAAGAGCCGGTGCAGACTCGATGGGCTGAATGGCCTCCTTCTGCACTGTAAATTCTATGAGTCAGTGTTGGAGTTGCCCACTGCAACATCTAAGTTGCTGTCATCGATGTCTTCCCATTCATCATCAGAGTTGTTGATGGTTTGGGAATGAGTTATAGGAACCGTTTTGAACACTTGGAAGAGTTACCACGTACCTCTGAGGCCAGTTTCTCCAATACTGGGATGATTTCTTCCGTTTCTGGCTCGGTCAGTGGCTGATCCTCCATGTAATCAGCAGCTTCAATTTTAAAGTGCACCATTCTGAGCTCCCTCTCTTTTCAGTGTGCAACGCAGTCTGGGCAACTCCCATGACCACCTCGTCATTCCTTCCAGACCACCAGAGTAGCGCTTCTTGAGCCTTTTCATTGAGCCCCTCTGTTCTGCTGGGAAACAGATCTATAACTAGTCCATACTGGTCTCCATCTGTCTCATTTTCTGCACCATCGTAGAAATCTTCGAGCAGATATTCGTAGTTGTCATCATCGGATTCAGCATATTCTGCAATGATCTCTCCTGTAAAATATAACATTGAATACAGAATTATATGTTCACACTGTAGGGCACCAAGTACAAATTCAGCCTCGAGTTTGGCTGCCAAACTTTGGCCTAACATTCCATGCTGTGAAACTTCAATGGAGCTGAAGTTAAAGAATGATTCACTTGGTACAGTTTCCGTCACAGTTCTGGGAGTGCTTTGGTTTTGTTGGAATTGTTCTCCCTCCAGTCGATTTTGCAGCCTGCGTACCTCAGGTTTTCTGGTTCACCACAGAATGAATTAAGCGGCTGCAAATTTCTGATAGACGTTTGTGATCACCTCATTTGTGAAATACTCATTGGGCTCGAATTTGAACTCGAGTGAAGCTCCACGCCTTTGCATGCTCTGTCCATTTAACATCACATCTTGCAGATACTTTATTACGGGCTCGTCATGCTCCTGTATTACGTACCCGAGCATAGGCACGTTCTTGAAGGCAACGAGAATTGTGGAATGTTCGCTGGCTGTTCCGTCTCATCTGATTTGTCGTCCCCCACCTGCATTTCTTCCGAATCCACATAAACCGTGTACACTGTGATATTTTGTAGAGCTCTGTAGTATTCAGCTGGCCAGCCATCTTCTGCGACACACAGTCGCTCAACTAAATTCAGGCATTCACATGAATCTGCTCCTAGGATGGAGTCAACGTCCATGTCTACAATATGAAATAGTAACGTGTACTTCATGTCTGCCACGGATAGCACCAGTTCGCATACACCAAAGGTCTCCACTGTTCTTGTACCGAAGTCCACTGGCAACCCTGGCTGTTCAGCGACTTTCCACTGCACATTCATCTTTTGCAAAGCACACTGACTAACGAGGTTGGCTTTTGTTTTAGGGTCAAAGTCACATTGCAATAGAGAATTGTTTAGTACCAACATCGATCTCAACCTTGTTTTAATGGATTCCGGACATTTCTTACTACCTTCAGTCTTCCTTAACATTTTGTTTTCATCATTCTTGTTCGGACTCTTCTAGTCCTTTGCCACAACGAAATTGATGAAAAACGGTTCTTCGGTATTTATCTCATCCAACTGCATTCACTGATCTTACATGGTCCATTGTGGAACACGCAAAACATTGTTTTGCAAAATATCTAATATGACCGCACCTGGAACAGACTTTTGTAAAGGCCGGACATTGTTGTGGGGCATGTAGAGTGTCACCCTTTTGGCACAAGCAGGCAGCGGCGGCCCTTGTCGGCCGCTTAAAATGGCAACCCGAACTGAGACCATGTTTCTTCATGATTTGCATCACAGCACTAATGGTGATGGCTTCTTCTTCTGAGTTGGCGCCAAAGTATTCGAGCAGAATGTGCCGATTCTCTGTGCAGCTATCCCCCGCCCGCCTAGCAAATCTTTACTGCCTGTTCCAGCACCAAATCTTCTTCCTGCAACAACCTCTCCCCACCCAGCACCAAAACAAAAAGAACATTCCCCAAACACAGTAAACATCCCCCCACGACAAACCCTCAGTTTGAGTCCAACTTTTCAGTCTGGATAAAGTTCCATGCCTCATCAGGAATTTCAAAATAGTGGTTTCAATCTTGGAACGTGACCCACAATCGCGCTGGCTGCAGCATCCCGAACTTCACCCCCTTCCAATGGAGCACCGCCTTAGCCCGGTTAAAACCAGCCCTCTTAGCCACCTCCGCACTCCAGTCCTGGTAAATTCCGATCTCCGAGTTCTCCCACCTGCTGCTCCGCTCTTTTTTGGCCCATCTCAGGACACACTCTCTGTCCATAAAGCGGTGGAATCTCACCACTACAGCCCTTGGCGGCTCGTTGGCTTTGGGTCTCCTTGCCAGGACCCGATGAGCCCCATCCAGCTCCTGGGGCCTCGGGAAAGCTCCCGCGCCCATCAGCGAATTGAGCATCGTGCTCATATATGCCCCAGCATCGGGCCCCTCCACTCCGTCAGGGGGACCCAGAATCCGAAGATTCTTCCTCCTCGATCTATTCTCCACGTCCTCAAATTTTTCCACCCACCTCTTGTGCAGCGCCTCGTGCACCTCCACCTTCACCGCCAGGCCCAAGATCTCGACCTCGTTCTCCGAAGCTTTTTGCCGCACCTCCCGGATCGCCGCCCCTTCAGTCTTCTGGGTCTCCACAAGCTTCTCAATCGCCGCCTTCATTGGCGCCAGCATTTCTGTCCTCAGCTCCTCAAAGCAGCATTTAAGAAACTCCTGCTGCTCCTGCGACCACTGCGCCCACGCTGCTTGGTCTCCACCCGCCACCATCTTGCTTTTCCTCCCTCGCACTTTTCGCTGCACCAGGATCACTTTTTTAACCGCTCCACTCCTGGTCCAAACCATATACTGTCGGGGGGACCTTGCTGTCACCTTCCCACACTGGAAGCCGTCGAACAATTGCCGTTGGGGCCCCTCTGAAGAGCCCAAAAGTCCATTCCCGGCGGGAGCTGCCGAACGTGTGACCTACCTAGGCATAGCCGCAACCGGAAGTCCCACAATAACTTTTTTCAAACCACAGATATATAACAACCTTTTGTAAAAAAAAAGGATGCAAGAACACTGTCACCAAGAGATGTTTCAATAGCTTGTATAAATTTCCTTTCTTGAAAAAAAATTGAATCACAAGGGAGAAGCCAGGACATCACATCAATTTATCATGATAACAAGTTTTTAAAATCTTTATTTTGAAGTTTTACAATAAATAATGACTGGAAACACACAAGAGTACTGGTACGGAACACAGCAGTAATTACCAAACTATTAGGTTTCCTGTAAGTGAGGCAATAAATTAAACATGTTGCATTTATATTACACCTTTCTTGATCTCAGGATCTTTAGGGCAGCACGGTAGCATTGTGGATAGCACAATTGCTTCACAGCTCCAGGGTCCCAGGTTCGATTCCCCGCTGGGTCACTGTCTGTGCGGAGTCTGCACATCCTCCCAGTGTGTGCGTGGGTTTCCTCCGGGTGCTCCAGTTTCCTCCCACAGTCCAAAGATGTGCAGGTTAGGTGGATTGGCCATGATAAATTGCCCTTAGTGTCCAAAATTGCCCTCAGTGTTGGGTGCGGTTACTGGGGTATGGGGATAGGGTGGAGGTGTAGACATTGGGTAGGGTGCTCTTTCCAAGAGCCGGTGCAGACCCGATGGGCCGAATGGCCTCCTTCTGCACTGTAAATTCTATGATAATCTATGATGATATCCCAACATGTTTCATAACCAATGAAAATCATGAGCTGTAGTCACGGAGCTTCCAGTTGTGGCCAAGAGCTAATCGGTCGCTCACAAGGTGGCTACCGCTTGGAGGTGTTGGATTTAGCCCTTTCTGCCCAGTTAATTGGGGATTTTTTGTGGAAAAAGTGAGAAGTGAGTGGAGGAAGGTGGTTTTTCCCCCAAAGTGGAATGTCAACGGGGTAGTACACCCGGCAAAAGTCGGTGAGAGCTCTAGCACAGTAGATAGAGTACATGCATGACGCAGGACCAGTGGAAAAGATGGTGGAAGAGGAAGGGTTGTCGTCGTCTGCCACACTGTTGATGGACTTTATCAAGGGGGAGTATCATCAACAGCCAAAGGAGATGCAAGGGGAATGGTCCAGTGCGATTAAGGGAGCACTTGCCCCCTATTCAGGTCTGCCGGAGGGTGTGGAGGGAATGCGTGCCATGGGCTACACTTCGAGGATGTTCGAGAAGTTGGTCAAGGTGGGGGTCTTCGAGAATTTTGGGTGGGCCCAGGTGAGAGGGGTGCTGGATGATTGGGCGGGATCTGTGCTAGATGGGGATGGCGGACCTCAGTAAAGGAGGGGGACATCAGAAACCCCCGGTGAGGATAGTAAAATAGAACATACGAGGTTTAAATAGTCGGTTAAACAGTCATGGGTGTTTGCGCACCTAAAAGGTTTGAGGGCAGCTGTGATTTTCCTTCAGGAGACGCATTTACAGTGAAGGACCAGATGCAGTTAAGGAAGGGATGGGTGGGGCAGATGTTCCATTTGGGTTTTGACTCTAAGTTGAGGGGGTTGTGATCCTATTTCATAAGTAGGTGGCATTTGTGACAGCTAGGGATGTGCGGGACCTGGGGAGCAGTTTGGATGGTGAAAGGGGTCCTGGCGGGAGCGTCAGTGGTGTTAGTGAACGTATTTGCACCCAATTGGGACAACACAGACTATGTTAAGAGGCTAGTAGCATCTATTTCGGACTTGG
Source organism: Scyliorhinus torazame (assembly GCF_047496885.1). Taxonomy (NCBI): domain Eukaryota; kingdom Metazoa; phylum Chordata; class Chondrichthyes; order Carcharhiniformes; family Scyliorhinidae; genus Scyliorhinus; species Scyliorhinus torazame. Next base: position 137,761,896 of record NC_092714.1, read on the forward strand.
ATTCCCATCAGAACATACAGTGCAGAAGGAGGCCATTCAGACCATTGAGTCTGCACCGACCCACTTGATCCCTCACTTCCACCCTATCCCCATAACCCAATAATCCCTAATATTTATGGTCCAGATATTTTTTTTGGAGTGGGGGCTGGGGATCCGTGGAGGTTCAGGCACCGGGGAGAGAGAGAGAGTTCTCCTTCTCCCATGTACATCGGGTATACTCACAAATTGATTTATTTGTGGTGGGGAAGACGATGCTGTTGGAGATCGTGGGGGTGGAATATGCGGGATAATTTTGGATCATGCCCCTCAGGCTCTCCTCCCCTCCTCCTCATGCCCCCCTCCCCTGCTCCTCACACATCCTGCCCTCCACTCCTCCACATGCACCCCCCATCCAGTCCTCCCCATGCACCCCCTCCCCTCCCCTCCTCCTCACACACCCTCGGCCCTCCTCGCGACCTCCTCCCCCCTCACTCCCCCTTCCCTTTCCCCCTCCCCTCCTCCTCAAGCCCCCCTCCCTCTCACCATGCCCCCCCTCCCCTCCTCCTCATGCCCCCCTCCCCTCCTCCTCATGCCCCCCTCCCCTCCTCCTCATGCCCCCCTCCCCTCCTCCTCATGCCCCCCTCCCCTCCTCCTCATGCCCCCCTCCCCTCCTCCTCATGCCCCCCTCCCCTCCTCCTCATGCCCCCCTCCCCTCCTCTTCATGCCCCCCTCCCCTCCTCTTCATGCCCCCCTCCCCTCCTTCTCATGCCCCCCTCCCCTCCTCCTCCTCACGCCCCCCTCCCCTCCTCCTCCTCACGCCCCCCTCCCCTCCTCCTCCTCACGCCCCCCTCCCCTCCTCCTCCTCACGCCCCCCTCTCCTCCTCACGCCCCCCTCCCCTCCTCACGCCCCCCTCCCCTCTCCTCCTCCTCACGGCCCCCTCCCCTCCCCTCCTCCTCACGCCCCACTCCCCGCCTCCTCACGCCCCCCTCCCCGCCTCCTCACGCCCCCTCCCCGCCTCCTCACGCCCCCTCCCCGCCTCCTCACGCCCCCCTCCCCGCCTCCTCACGCCCCCCTCCCCGCCTCCTCACGCCCCCCTCCCCGCCTCCTCACGCCCCCCTCCCCGCCTCCTCACGCCCCCCTCCCCGCCTCCTCACGCCCCCCTCCCCGCCTCCTCACGCCCCCCTCCCCGCCTCCTCACGCCCCCCTCCCCGCCTCCTCACGCCCCCCTCCCCGCCTCCTCATGCCCCCCTCCTCATGCCCCCCTCCCCGCCTCCTCATGCCCCCCTCCCCGCCTCCTCATGCCCCCTCCCCGCCTCCTCATGCCCCCCTCCCCGCCTCCTCATGCCCCCCTCCCCGCCTCCTCCTCGCGCCCCCGCCCCCTCCTCGCGCCCCCTCCTCCTCCTCCTCGCGCCCCCTCCTCCTCCTCCTCACGCCCCCTACCCCTCCTCCTCACGCCCCCTCCTCCTCACGCCCCCTCCCCCTCACGCCCCCCTCCCCCTCACGCCCCCCTCCCCCTCACGCCCCCCTCCCCCTCACGCCCCCTCCCCCTCCGCACCCCTCCCCCCCTCACGCCCCCCTCCTCCCCCTCACGCCCCCCTCCTCCCCCTCACGCTCCCCTCCTCCCCCTCACGCTCCCCTCCTCCCCCTCACGCTCCCCTCCTCCCCCTCACGCTCCCCTCCTCCCCCTCACGCTCCCCTCCTCCCCCTCACGCTCCCCTCCTCCCCCTCACGCTCCCCTCCTCCCCCTCACGCTCCCCTCCTCCCCCTCACGCTCCCCTCCTCCCCCTCACGCTCCCCTCCTCCCCCTCACGCTCCCCTCCTCCCCCTCACGCTCCCCTCCTCCCCCTCACGCTCCCCTCCTCCCCCTCACGCTCCCCTCCTCCCCCTCACGCTCCCCTCCTCCCCCTCACGCTCCCCTCCTCCCCCTCACGCTCCCCTCCTCCCCCTCACGCTCCCCTCCTCCCCTCACGCTCCCCTCCTCCCCCTCACGCTCCCCCCCTCCCCCTCACGCTCCCCTCCCCCTCCCCCTCCCCTCCCCCCCTCACGCTCCCCTCCCCCCCTCCCCCTCACGCTCCCCTCCCCCCTCCCCCCTCCCCCTCACGCTCCCCTCCCCCCCCTCCCCCTCACGCTCCCCTCTCCCTCTCCCCCTCCCCCTCACGCTCCCCTCCCCCCTCCCCCTCACGCTCCCCTCCCCCCCACGCTCCCCTCCCCCCCACGCTCCCCTCCCCCCTCCCCCTCACGCTCCCCTCCCCCCCCTCACGCTCCCCTCCCCCCTCCCCCTCACGCTCCCCTCCCCCCCTCCCCCTCACCCTCCCCCTCACGCTCCCCTCCCCCCCACGCTCCCCTCCCCCCTCCCCCTCACGCTCCCCTCCTCCCCCTCACGCTCCCCTCCCCCCTCCCCTTCACGCTCCCCTCCCCCCCTCCCCCTCACGCTCCCCTCCCCCCCCTCACGCTCCCCTCCCCCCCTCCCCCTCACGCTCCCCTCCCCCCCTCCCCCCTCCCCCCCCCCCTCACGCTCCCCTCCCCCCCTCCCCCTCCCCTCCCACCCTCCCCCTCACGCTCCCCTCCCACCCTCCCCCTCACGCTCCCCTGCCCCCTCCCCCTCACGCTCCCCTCCCCCCCTCCCCCTCACGCTCCCCTCCCCCCCCCTCACGCTCCCCTCTCCCCCTCACGCTCCCCTCCCCCCCTCCCCCTCACGCTCCCCTCCCCCTCCCCCTCACGCTCCCCTCCCCCCTCCCCCTCACGCTCCCCTCCCCCCCTCCCCCTCACGCTCCCCTCCCCCCTCCCCTCACGCTCCCCTCCCCCCTCCCCCTCACGCTCCCCTCCCCCCCTCCCCCTCACGCTCCCCTCCCCCTCACGCTCCCCTCCCCCCCTTCCCCTCACGCTCCCCTCCCCCCTCCCCCTCACGCTCCCCTCCCCCCCTCCCCCTCACGCTCCCCTCCCCCCCTCCCCCTCACGCTCCCCTCCCCCCCTCCCCCTCACGCTCCCCTCCCCCTCACGCTCCCCTCTCCCCCTCACGCTCCCCTCCCCCCCTGCCCCTCACGCTCCCCTCCCCCCCTCCCCCTCACGCTCCCCTCCCCCCTCCCCCTCACGCTCCCCTCCCCCCCTCCCCCTCACGCTCCCCTCCTCCCCCTCACGCTCCCCTCCTCCCCCTCACGCTCCCCTCCTCCCCCTCACGCTCCCCTCCTCCCCTCACGCTCCCCTCCTCCCCCTCACGCTCCCCTCCTCCCCCTCACGCTCCCCTCCTCCCCCTCACGCTCCCCTCCTCCCCCTCACGCTCCCCTCCTCCCCCTCACGCTCCCCTCCTCCCCCTCACGCTCCCCTCCTCCCCCTCACGCTCCCCTCCTCCCCCTCACGCTCCCCTCCTCCCCCTCACGCTCCCCTCCTCCCCCTCACGCTCCCCTCCTCCCCCTCACGCTCCCCTCCTCCCCCTCACGCTCCCCTCCTCCCCCTCACGCTCCCCTCCTCCCCCTCACGCTCCCCTCCTCCCCCTCACGCTCCCCTCTCCCCCTCACGCTCCACTCTCCCCCTCACGCTCCACTCTCCCCCTCACGCTCCACTCTCCCCCTCACGCTCCACTTTCCCCCTCACGCTCCACTCTCCCCCTCACGCACCCCTCCCCCTCAGGCTCTCCTCCCCTCCTCCTCATGCCCCCCTCCCCTGCTCCTCACACATCCTGCCCTCCACTCCTCCACATGCACCCCCCATCCAGTCCTCCCCATGCACCCCCTCCCCCCCCCTCCTCACCACACACCCTCGGCCCTCCTCGCGACCTCCTCCCCCCTCACTCCCCCTTCCCTTTCCCCCTCCCTCCTCTCCACGCTACTCCCCTCACTCCCCTCACCCCTCTACCCCCTACCCTCCTCTCCTCACCACGCTCCTCCCCTCCCTCCCCTCACCCCTCTACCCCCTACCCTCCTCACAACCCCCTTTCCCTCCCATCCACCTCACGCCCCCTCTCCTAACCTCCTCACACCCCCCTCCCGTCCCCCTCGTCATGCACCCCTCCCCTCCTCATGCCCCTTCCCCATCTCCTCCTCATGCCCCCCTCTCCTGCTCCCCACCTCCCCTCCACATGCATTCCCCATCCACTCCTCCCCATGCAACCTATCCCCTCCTCCTCACTCACTCGCTCGGCCCTCCACACGACCCCCTATCCTCCTCTCCTCCCCCCCGCCCCTCCTGTCCCCCCTCCCGCCCATCCTCTCCCACCACCCTCCCCCTCTCCCCCTCCCTCCTCCCTCTCCCCTAGCCTCTCCCTCCCCTAGCCTCTCCCTCCCACCCCCTCCATCCCCCTCACCCCAGCTACCCCCTCCTCCTCACCCTACCTAACCCCCTTGCTCCCCCCTCCCCTCCTCCTCACTCCCACCTCCCCTCCTCCTTACTCCCACCTCCCCTAGGTTCCAACTTACACCCCCTCCGCATATCCCCATCACACCCTCCTCGATCGCCCTCTCCCTCCTCCCGTCCCCCCCTCCTCCACACGGCCCCCCCCTCCTCCTCACGGCCCCCCCCTCCTCCTCACGGTCCCCCCCCCCTCCTCCTCACGCCCCCCCCCTCCTCCTCACGGCCCCCCCCCCTCCTCCTCACGGCCCCCCCCCTCCTCCTCACGGCCCCCCCCCTCCTCCTCACGGCCCCCCCCCCTCCTCCTCACGGCCCCCCCCCCTCCTCCTCACGGCCCCCCCCCCTCCTCCTCACGGCCCCCCCCCTCCTCCGCACGGCCCCCCCCTCCTCCGCACGGCCCCCCCCCTCCTCCTCACAACTCCTCCCTCCTCCTCACAACCTGCCCTCTCCCCCTCACGCTCCCCGCTCCCCGCTCCCCCTCACGCTCCCCGCTCCCCCTCACGCTCCACTCTCCCCCTCACGCTCCACTCTCCCCCTCACGCTCCACTCTCCCCCTCACGCTCCACTCTCCCCCTCACGCTCCACTCTCCCCCTCACGCTCCACTCTCCCCCTCACGCTCCACTCTCCCCCTCACGCTCCACTCTCCCCCTCACGCTCCACTCTCCCCCTCACGCTCCACTCTCCCCCTCACGCTCCACTCTCCCCCTCACGCTCCACTCTCCCCCTCACGCTCCACTCTCCCCCTCACGCTCCACTCTCCCCCTCACGCTCCACTCTCCCCCTCACGCTCCACTCTCCCCCTCACGCTCCACTCTCCCCCTCACGCTCCACTCTCCCCCTCACGCTCCACTCTCCCCCTCACGCTCCACTCTCCCCCTCACGCTCCACTCTCCCCCTCACGCTCCACTCTCCCCCTCACGCTCCACTCTCCCCCTCACGCTCCACTCTCCCCCTCACGCTCCACTCTCCCCCTCACGCTCCACTCTCCCCCTCACGCTCCACTCTCCCCCTCACGCTCCACTCTCCCCCTCACGCTCCACTCTCCCCCTCACGCTCCACTCTCCCCCTCACGCTCCACTCTCCCCCTCACGCGCCACTCTCCCCCTCACGCGCCACTCTCCCCCTCACGCGCCACTCTCCCCCTCACGCGCCACTCTCCCCCTCACGCGCCACTCTCCCCCTCACGCGCCACTCTCCCCCTCCCGCGCCACTCTCCCCCTCCCGCGCCACTCTCCCCCTCACGCTCCACTCTCCCCCTCACGCTCCACTCTCCCCCTCACGCTCCACTCTCCCCCTCACGCTCCACTTTCCCCCTCACGCTCCACTCTCCCCCTCATGCACCCCTCCCCCTCAGGCTCTCCTCCCCTCCTCCTCATGCCCCCCTCCCCTGCTCCTCACACATCCTGCCCTCCACTCCTCCACATGCACCCCCCATCCAGTCCTCCCCATGCACCCCCTCCCCTCCCCTCCTCCTCACACACCCTCGGCCCTCCTCGCGACCTCCTCCCCCCTCACTCCCCCTTCCCTTTCCCCTCCCTCCTCTCCACGCTACTCCCCTCACTCCCCTCACCCCTCTACCCCCTACCCTCCTCTCCTCACCACGCTACTCCCCTCCCTCCCCTCACCCCCCTACCCTCCTCACAACCCCCTTTCCCTCCCATCCTCCTCACGCCCTCTCTCCTAACCTCCTCACACCCCCCTCCCGTCCCCCTCGTCATGCCCCCCTCCCCTCCTCATGCCCCTTCCCCATCTCCTCCTCATGCCCCCCTCTCCTGCTACTCTCACTCCCCTCCCCTGCTCCCCACCTCCCCTCCACATGCATTCCCCATCCACTCCTCCCCATGCAACCTATCCCCTCCTCCTCACTCACTCGCTCGGCCCTCCTCACGACCCCCTATCCTCCTCTCCTCCCCCCCGCCCCTCCTGTCACCCCTCCCGCCCATCCTCTCCCACCACCCTCCCCCTCGCCCCCTCCCTCCTCCCTCTCCCCTAGCCTCTCCCTCTCCCCTAGCCTCTCCCTCCCCTAGCCTCTCCCTCCCACCCCCTCCATCCCCCTCACCCCAGCTACCCCCTCCTCCTCACCCTACCTAACCCCCTTGCTCCCCCCTCCCCTCCTCCTCACTCCCACCTCCCCTCCTCCTTACTCCCACCTCCCCTAGGTTCCAACTTACACCCCCTCCGCATATCCCCATCATACCCTCCTCCATCGCCCTCTCCCTCCTCACGGCCCCCCCCCTCCTCCTCACGGTTCCCCCCCCCTCCTCCTCACGCCCCCCCCCCTCCTCCTCACGCCCCCCCCCTCCTCCTCACGGCCCCCCCCTCCTCCTCACGGCCCCCCCCCTCCTCCTCACGGCCCCCCCCCTCCTCCTCATGGCCCCCCCCCTCCTCCTCACGGCCCCCCCCCCTCCTCCTCACGGCCCCCCCCCTCCTCCTCACGGCCCCCCCCTCCTCCTCACGGCCCCCCCCCTCCTCACAACTCCTCCCTCCTCCTCACAACCTGCCCGCTCCCCCTCACGCTCCCCGCTCCCCCTCACGCTCCCCGCTCCCCCTCACGCTCCCCGCTCCCCCTCACGCTCCCCCTCACGCTCCCCCTCACGCTCCCCCTCACGCTCCCCTCTCCCGCTCCCCCTCACGCTCCCCTCTCCCTCTCCCCCTCACGCTCCCCTCTCCCTCTCCCCCTCACGCTCCCCTCTCCCCCTCACGCTCCCCTCTCCCCCTCACGCTCCCCTCTCCCCCTCACGCTCCCCTCTCCCCCTCACGCTCCCCTCTCCCCCTCACGCTCCCCTCTCCCCCTCACGCTCCCCTCTCCCCCTCACGCTCCCCTCTCCCCCTCACGCTCCCCTCTCCCCCTCACGCTCCCCTCTCCCCCTCACGCTCCCCTCTCCCCCTCACGCTCCCCTCTCCCCCTCACGCTCCCCTCTCCCCCTCACGCTCCCCTCTCCCCCTCACGCTCCCCTCTCCCCCTCACGCTCCCCTCTCCCCCTCACGCTCCCCTCTCCCCCTCACGCTCCCCTCTCCCCCTCACGCTCCCCTCTCCCCCTCACGCTCCCCTCTCCCCCTCACGCTCCCCTCTCCCACTCCTCCACATGCACATCCCATCCATTCCTCCCCATGCACCCCCTCCCCTCCCCTCCTCCTCACACACCCTCGGCCCTCCTCGCGACCTCCTCCCCCCTCACTCCCCCTTCCCTTTCCCCCTCCCTCCTCACCACGCTACTCCCCTCCCTCCCCTCACCCCTCTACCCCCCTTCCCTCCTCACATCCCCCTTTCCCTCCCATCCTCCTCACGCCCCCTCTCCTAACCTCCTCACACCCCATCTCCTCCTCATGCCCCCTCCCCTCCTCCTGATGCCCCCCTCTCCTGCTACTCACACTCCCCTCCCCCCTACGCCCCCTCCACCCCTCCACATGCAATCCCCATCCACTCCTCCCCATGCAACCTATCCCCTCCTCCTCACTCACTCGCTCCTCCTCACGACCCCCTATCCTCCTCTCCCCTCCCCCCCGCCCCTCCTGTCCCCCCTCCCGCCCATCCTCTCCCACCACCCTCCCCCTCTCTCCCTCCCTCCCTCTCCTCTCCCCTTCCCCTCTCCTTCCCCTCTCCTCTCCCTCCCCTAGCTTCTCCCTCCCCTAGCCTCTCCCTCCCCTAGCCTCTCCCTCCCTCCCCTCCTCACCCCAGCTACCCCCTCCTCCTCACCCTACCTACCCCCCTTGCTCCCCCACCTCTCCTCCTTACTCCCACCTCCCCTACGTTCCAACTCACACCCCCTCCCCATATCCCCCTCCCGCGCCCACTCCCTCCTCCCTCCCCCCTCCTCCGCCTCGCGCCAACCTACCTCCGCCCTCGCGCCACCCCTCCTCCGCCCTCGCGCCACCCCTCCTCCGCCCTCGCGCCACCCCTCCTCACGCCACCCCTCCTCGCCACCCCGCCTCACGCCACCCCGCCTCACGCCACCCCGCCTCACGCCACCCCGCCTCATGCCCCGCCCTCCCTCACGCGCCCCCGCCGCCTCCCCCTCCCCTCCTTGCGCCACCCTCAGCCCGCCTCCCGCCACCCCGCCTCCCGCCACCCCTCCTCCCGCCTCACGCCACCCCTCCTCCCGCCTCACGCCACCCCTCCTCCCGCCTCACGCCACCCCTCCTCCCGCCTCACGCCACCCCTCCTCCCGCCTCACGCCACCCCTCCTCCCGCCTCACGCCACCCCTCCTCCCGCCTCACGCCACCCCTCCTCCCGCCTCACGCCACCCCTCCTCCCGCCTCACGCCACCCCTCCTCCCGCCTCACGCCACCCCTCCTCCCGCCTCACGCCACCCCTCCTCCCGCCTCACGCCACCCCTCCTCCCGCCTCACGCCACCCCTCCTCCCGCCTCACGCCACCCCTCCTCCCGCCTCACGCCACCCCTCCTCCCGCCTCACGCCCCCTCCTCCTCCTCACGCCCCCTCCTCCTCCTCCCGCCCCCCTCCCCCTCCTCCCGCCCCACGCCCCCCTCCTCCTGCCTCGCGCCCCCCTCCTCCCGCCTCGCGCCCCCCTCCTCCCGCCTCGCGCCCCCCTCCTCCCGCCACTCCTCCTCCCGCCTCGCGCCACCCCTCCTGCCGCACCCCTCCTCACGCCCCTGCCGCCCCCCCTCCTCACGCCCCTGCCGCCCCCCCTCCTCACGCCCCTGCCGCCCGCCTCCTCCTCATGCCCCTGCCGCCCGCCTCCTCCTCACGCCCCTGCCGCCCGCCTCCTCCTCACGCCCCTGCCGCCCGCCTCCTCCTCACGCCCCTGCCGCCCGCCTCCTCCTCACGCCCCTGCCGCCCGCCTCCTCCTCACGCCCCTGCCGCCCGCCTCCTCCTCACGCCCCTGCCGCCCGCCTCCTCCTCACGCCCCTGCCGCCCGCCTCCTCCTCACGCCCCTGCCGCCCGCCTCCTCCTCACGCCCCTGCCGCCCGCCTCCTCCTCACGCCCCTGCCGCCCGCCTCCTCCTCACGCCCCTGCCGCCCGCCTCCTCCTCACGCCCCTTCCGCCCGCCTCCTCCTCACGCCCCTCCCGCCCGCCTCCTCCTCACGCCCCTCCCGCCCGCCTCCTCCTCACGCCCCTCCCGCCCGCCTCCTCCTCACGCCCCTCCCGCCCGTCTCCTCCTCACGCCCCTCCCGCCCGCCTCCTCCTCACGCCCCTCCCGCCCGCCTCCTCCTCACGCCCCTCCCGCCCGCCTCCTCCTCACGCCCCTCCCGCCCGCCTCCTCCTCACGCCCCTCCCGCCCGCCTCCTCCTCACGCCCCTCCCGCCCGCCTCCTCCTCACGCCCCTTCCGCCCGCCTCCTCCTCACGCCCCTTCCGCCCGCCTCCTCCTCAGGCCCCTTCCGCCCGCCTCCTCCTCACGCGCCTTCCGCCCGCCTCCACCTCACGCCCCTTCCGCCCGCCTCCTCCTCACGCCCCTTCCGCCCGCCTCCTCCTCACGCCCCTTCCGCCCGCCTCCTCCTCACGCCCCTTCCGCCCGCCTCCTCCTCACGCCCCTTCCGCCCGCCTCCTCCTCACGCCCCTTCCGCCCGCCGCCTCCTCACGCCTCATGTCCCCCCTCCCTCTCATGTCACCCCCTCCCTCTCATGTCACCCCCTCCCTCTCATGTCACCCCTCCTCCCTCATGTCCCCCCTCCTCCTCCTCCCTCTCATGTCCCCCCTCCTCCTCCTCCCTCTCATGTCCCCCCTCCTCCTCCTCACTCTCATGTCCCCCCTCGTCCTCCTCCCTCTCATGTCCCCCCTCCTCCTCCTCACTCTCATGCCCCCCTCCTCCTCACTCTCATGCCCCCCTCCTCCTCACTCTCATGCCCCCCTCCTCCTCACTCTCATGCCCCCCTCCTCCTCCCTCTCATGCCCCCCTCCTCCTCCCTCTCATGCCCCCCTCCTCCTCCTCCCTCTCATGCTCCCCCTCCTCCTCCCTCATGCACCCCCTCCTCCTCCCCGCTCTCATGCACCGCCTCCTCCTCCCCGCTCTCATGCACCCCCCTCCTCCTCCCCGCTCTCATGCCCCCCTCCTCCCTCTCTTTCCCCCCTCCTCCCTCTCTTTCCCCCCTCCTCCCTCTCATGTCCCCCCCTCCCTCTCATGTCCCCCCTCCCTCTCATGTCACCCCTCCTCCCTCATGTCCCCCCTCCTCCTCCTCACTCTCATGCCCCCTCCTCCCTCTCATGCCCCCCTCCTCCTCCCTCTCATGCACCCCCTCCTCCCTCTCTTTCCCCCCTCCTCCCTCTCTTTCCCCCCTCCTCCCTCTCATGTCCCCCCCTCCCTCTCATGTCACCCCTCCTCCCTCATGTCCCCCCTCCTCCTCCTCACTCTCATGCCCCCTCCTCCCTCTCATGCCCCCCTCCTCCTCCCTCTCATGCACCCCCTCCTCCTCCCCGCTCTCATGCACCGCCTCCTCCTCCCCGCTCTCATGCACCCCCCTCCTCCTCCCCACTCTCATGCACCCCCCTCCTCCTCCCCACTCTCATGCACCCCCCTCCTCCTCCCCACTCATGCACCTCCCTCCTCCTCCCCACTCTCATGCACCCCCCTCCTCCTCCCCACTCTCATGCACCCCCCTCCTCCTCCCCACTCTCATGCACCCCCCTCCTCCTCCCCACTCTCATGCACCCCCCTCCTCCTCCCACTCTCATGCATCCACCTCCTCTTCCCTCTCATGTCCCCCCTCCTCCTCCCTCTCATGGCCCCCCTCCTCCTCCCTCTCATGTCCCCCCTCCTCCTCCCTCTCATGTCCCCCCTCCTCCTCCCTCTCAT